>NC_134487.1:67585854-67691897 GCF_040206685.1 Ascaphus truei
GATACAGCCCTGCCCCTTATGATGTCAGCAGGACCTCTCCTCTGTCTCAGGCCTGCCACAGAGTCAGGGGCCTACCTCTATCACAGCAAGGCAGGGCTGGATGTGGGGTGAAAACCCATGATTACTACTGGCGCCTGCCCTTACCAGGGCTTACTCCAGTAGTAGAAGGATAGGTAGCCCACTATTTCTTACAGGGGCTACACAAGCAAAGAAGATTGAAGAAAGAACATTGAAGAAAATAGATTGAAGAAAGAAGAGCAGAACTTATCTGAAGCTGAGGATCATTGCATCGTGGATCGAGATCTTCCTGATACATCGAGAATCGGAGGGTGAAGACATCTAAAGGTAAGAAAAACATTGAATGTATGTCATTTTTGTTTTTTGATTGTATTTTTTCATTTGTATTTTTTTGCGTACCCATTGACAGCCAATGTATTTATCTATGCCCCTTTTGGGCTATAGATAAATACAGTGACAAGCAATGCATTTTTGGCAAATGCTTGTTTTTATTTCAATCATATGTATTTTTGTTGATTGTTATTTTTATTCTTGTTTATTTTGTGTGATTTTTTTTATTCTGGTTTAGTTTTTTTGATTGCTGTGTTTAATTCTTGTTTATGTGTGTGTTTGCTTAGTTTAATTCATGGTTTATTTTTGGTGTTTGCTTAGTTTAAATCTGGTTTATTGTAGTTGATTACTATGTTTAATTCTTTGTTTTTTGGTGATAGATTTGTTTAATTCTTGTTTTTTTTGCTGATTGATTTTTTTTAAATTCTGGATTATTTTTGTTGATTCATTTTTTTTCCTCTGGTTTCTTTTTCGTGATTGTTTTTTTTATTCTGGTTTATTTTTGGCGATTGGCTTTTTTGATTGTGGTTTATTTTTGGTGATTGAATTTTTTTAGTTTGCCTATTGACTGCCATAATGACTTATCATGCCCATATTATATGTGCCAATCAATGGGTAGAGGGTGTGGGTAGTTGCCCTGGGTAGGCTGGTTAGGCGCCCGGGTGTGTAGCGGGGAAGAGAGTTAGCCCTTTAATTACTACAGTATAGCGGTTACTAATCGCTACGGTGATTAAGGGGTTAGGAGCCATTAGTTTGTATTTTTTTATTGTACTGTTCCTGCGCACGGAGGACATGGACGCAGAGGACAGTGATGAGGATGGCCTGGGGTAAGTAGAAGTTCTATTTACTTTATGCTGGCAGGATAATGTTTAATATTAAATGGGAAAATGCACTATATCCATATCTGGATAATAGTACTTTTGCCCACTACGATATTGTATGTGTTGGGGGGGGGGGAGGTTGTTGGGGGTAGAGGAGGTGGGTATTTTGGTTGCTGTATTTTTTAATGTTTGTTGGTGGTAGAGGGATTGGGGGAAGTGGGTAGTTGCCTCAGGGCAGTTAGGCCTCTCGGGTGGGTAGCAGAAGTGGTTAACCCTTTCATAATGTGAATGGGGTTAACTCCTCCAGCAACCTTCCTGGCAGGCTTCACCACCCACCCTGGGGCAACTACACCCTTCATCTAGCCCCTCTACCCCCAATAAATAGGCTATTTAGGTTTTACCCCTTCATTGCCTTAGCGGACAGCTAAGCTGTTTTTATTTCAATTTGAATACTAGTGTGCCGGAGCAGGGGTCTCCGGAGTTGAACCGCATTAATTTCCAGTTCGGGGATCCCCTGCTTCCCAAGTTACAGGCCCTGTTATGGGGTGTCAGTATCCCCATGCAATGTTTAAATCTCCCGCGTCACGTGACCGGGACATTTTAATGCATAGGAGATACCGGCACCCCATACCGGGGCCTGTATCTTGGGAAGAAGGTGTCTCTGGACCTGAAATTAATGCAGTTCAGCTCTGGAGACCCCCTGCTCCCGCACACTAGTATTCAAATTTAAATAAAAACACTGCGATCACCTGTGAGAGCTGTGCAGTTCAGATTGCAAGAAAATCACAGGGGGAGTATAACAGGGACTTGTCCCTGTTTAAGAAACTACCTCTAAATCCAGCAAGGAGCTGGTTAATTGCAGCCAGGCAATTAACCAGACTCCACTTGGTAATCAGATAGATTTGAAACTCCTGCTCATACAGACCCAGAGAGACTCTCTTGAGCCCACAGAATTACTGTGCGCTGATTGCAAGGGGAACACGGGATCAGACTTTTCTTCCGGGAGGCCGCACAATGAAGCAAGAGGCCGCGCAATGAAGCAGGAGGCCGCACAATGAAGCGGGGGCTGTGCTATGAAGGGCGTAGTGGAGTAGGTTGCAGAGGCATGAAGGGAAAATATAATACATGAAATAGAGATCACAGGTATAAGGGAGAGTAGAGAATTGAAGGGAGGGGGTGTGAATGGAAGACAGGAAGCGTAAATTCGTTAAATAAAAAAGGGTTAAAAGACAGAACAGGTTATATTTATCAAAGTCTCCTGGCAGCAAACTAAAGCAAAACTTTAGTGCACAAAAAATATCAGAGGTAAGAAAATCCCTCCAATGTTTCTTTGTTTGATAATCTGCTGTACTTTTCACACCAGTTATGTAGTCACTCATTGTGAGCAAGACCTTGATATTCATCTTAGCATACACTGTTATCTTTAAAATAGAACAGATATGGATAGCCTAAATAATGGTGTGCCTGACTGCATATTTATTGTAACCTGTCAGTTTTACACTGTGTTTGTTTCACATTAGTTGAATTTAGTTTGACTAAAGTAAAGACTGTATAGTTTATTAGGGACTGTAAATCAGTCATTTATTGCTACCTTCTTTAAGTGATGGAAACAACACAGTACTCTCACATACAGTAGACTTTTCATTACACCATTTTGCTAATAAATCTTATTACATTAAGGGTTTAGCCACATAATTTGGCTCAACAGATGGAAACCCAAGAATACCACTTTATAATACACAATTTAGAGATTAGGTGCTACTAATTATTTAACTATGCAGACCCCTTACACACATTCAGTATATTGGAGTCACAGTAAAAGAAAGCACTTGGAAATATAACACCCTCTTTTTATACATTTGTTGGAATTATTCATAATTTAAAGAAACAGTCCCGTCTAACTACCCCCTCCCCCCCCCCCTTTTATTCCAGCAGAGTAACCTTAGGTCCTCCGGAGCTAAACCCATTTATTTTCGGCTCTGACTACCACTACTAAAAAAATGAATAATTATCTAGAGTAGGCGGGACTGCTGCTTTAGGAGGTGATTAATATTTACTTTCATTTGCAAGCACATATTGGGCTAAATCATCAAATTCAGACCGTATGTTGTGAAAATGGGTTGATTTATCAAAAAACCAGCAAATACATTTTATGGGGTTATTTAGAAAAGTCTCCGAGCACCAACATTGGGAAAGTGCAAAAAAAAAAAAGGTATTATGTATAAATAAATAAAAAGTTGTGTTGTGTTTCTATTTTATTTATTTATTTTCTTGAAGGATCAGAGCCATTATATGCTCAAATGTTACCCCAGTTTTTGTTTAGCTGGTTTGCTAAATCGACCCTCGTGTTACTTTGCAATAGCACTTGGCAAAGTATTCTGGCCGACTAACTGGCAGGGATGATTGAGGAGCTGAGACACACAGAAGCACACAGATGTTATATTACTTTTTCATGTTTACTTTATAGTTCAATGAGTAAACGGCCAACATATGCTTTTATGTTTCAATGGAGAATGAGGGATTACAGTGGAAAGAAAATTGATAGGCATCCCACAGCCATGAGGAGCTCAGCAGCACGGCCGAGCATTTGAACACAACTATTGTGATCTGCGGCTTTGATGTGAATTCAGAAAGCACCAAACACCAGTGCATCACATTTATGATGAAGTATTTCAAGGAATATACAATATGTGAGATGTTTCTGTTTTCATTTATGAAATTTTAGTATTTCACTTGGTTATATTTATCGAAATACCAAATATGTACGAACACGATACTCTGACAATTCTTTTTCTTTTGAATTTTTGGCATGTTTTTCCTGGTTTAGATGTATCATCCTGATGAAAAATGTAAGCAACTTTAGGAATGTGAGCAGCTTTTTTGACCAGTTGATAAAACTAGTTGATAAAAAAAGTAGTCTTAACATTTATCTCATAAGCAAACAAAAGGGCTCCAAACTGCACATGAAATATCTGTAAATATAATGTACAACCTCTGTTCATATAACATAACCATGTATTGTTACAACTGTGCACAGGACATCCTTGAAAACAAGAGGTAACTCAATGTATTACTTCCTGTATATTTTTTTTAAATAAATACTTAATTTACTGTAAATATCCTTTAGTTGTTGCATTCTGGGGTTTTTCCCAAATCTCCATACAACCCATCCACCCTTTGTATGCAGTTAAAGTTGCATTTGACCTAATTTGAAAGTGAGCACCATGTGAGGCTGCAGAAAAACCTGTGAAATCTTACAGATGTAGCAAGATACATTGTGCAGTATTATTCCAGGAAGCCGCAGATGGCAACCGCCAGATTATTTGCCCATCATGATTAACACAGCGGGGGTCCTTGCTTCTGAATGGGACTCCCACTGTGTTAGGCCTTGCCCCCACTGCCTACTACAGCGTCCGCTGTGGCGGACGCTGCGCGCACGAGAGCCCTCCCCGCAATGGCGCCGGGCCCGCTGCATGGGGGGGCCGCAGCGCTCGCGTGATTCCTGCTCTCAATAGAATTGAGAGCAGGACTCGCGTCGAGCGATTAGGCACGCCCCCCGGCAGTTCAGCCAATGAGGGCGAACCTGCCGGGTGATGTCATGGCCGCGCCTCCGTCACTCTTCCGCCACGCCCCCCCCCCGGTCTCTCCTCCTGCAGTGAGCTGCAGACCGGGGAATCGGCTGAACGCGCCGCCAAAAGCGCGGGCGCGCGTTACAGCGGAGAGACCGGGGCCTTAGCCTTAGTCCTACTGGGCTACATCAGTCTGGAAGAGCTATGTAGTGAGAGTAGATAGAATCTGTCACTCACTCTGTGCATCTCTGACAGGTGATTGTGCATCTTTTAATTTTAATAACATGTTATTGAAGCAGGGGTTCTCCGAAGCTGAACCATATTAATGTCAGCGGTACAGTAGTAGCCGCTAAGGTAATTAAGGGGTTACTAGTGTTTTAATTGTTGGGTATCGGCCCTTCCATGTTTGGGCAGAAGAGGAGGAGGAGGACACCTTCATCCTGGCAGGTGTCAGTAAAATATTTATTATTTTAATTTATTATGTATTTTACTGTATGTATTTTACTGTTTTGAATGGGCAAAAGCACTAGTAGCCATATTTGGCTACTGGGGAATTTGCCCATTCCTTTGTGAGAGGGGGGTTGTTGGGTGTAGATTGGGGCGGGTGAAGGGGTGGGTTAAGGGGGTAGTTGCCCCGGATGGGTAGCTAGGGCTCTCGGGTTTGCTGTGGGAGGGGTTAACCCCTTTCTTTACCTTAGCAGCTGGCAAGCGGCTGGCGGCTGGAAAGCGCAGATCGCGCATGCGCAGACGGTAACTAGACGTAACATGGCATCACGTTGCCATGGCAATGGGACAGCGCAGCGCTGAAAGAGGAGGGCGGCACCAGGTACTGTAAGTGCCTACGGGCAGTGCTGAAAGAGGTGGGCTGTACCAGGTAAGTGGCAAAGGGCGGCATTTTGCGTGGTTGAGAATGAAAGTTTTGGGTAATGGCAGGGAAGAAGGCTTGGAGGCACGAGTAATGAAGGGGGCTTAGCGATGTAGATCATGACACTGGAAATGAGGTCAGAGAGGTAGAGTGTAGCGGTGTTATGTCTAGTTTTATAGGTGAGCACAAGTGTTTTAAATTTGAGTCTGTAGGGCAGCGGTGCGCAAACTGGGGGGCGCGCCCCCCAGGGGGTGCGCAAGATTTGCTGGGTGGGGGGCGCAGCGGTTACAGAGGCCCTGTGCCTTTCCCCAAGGCATTTAAATGAAATTCCGGGGGAGGCGTGAGGCCTCTGTAACATCACTTACCTGCTGCAAGCCGGGTCTACGGCGACACATTGCCATGGCAACGCAGCGTCACATGACCCGCGACGTCATTTGACACTGGGTTCTTACTGAGGGGGCGCGAAAGCTGGGGCTCCCAGGCAGGGGGGTGCACGCAAAAAACTGCGCACCCCTGCTGTAGGGTATAGGTAGCCAATGTAGTTGATCAGCACAGAGGGGCAGAAGAATATGAGAGGCTGAAACAAAACATATGACAACAGATGTAGCCATACTAACTTTCCAAGATCGCTAATAAAAAAGCATTTTACAGCAGCTCCCTTAAGGTAAAAGCCGCAGAAGCTCAATGTTCGATTGTGGGCATTCCCCGGCAGCAGTGAAATATTTTCCTGCCTACATCTGTATACTGTATATGTATTGCGGGATGAAAAATAAAGCTTAATTGACAATATTATAGGAGGCTAAATTAATTATTATTACTAGCAATTTATTGTGGCCTTAGCTTTACATTTACATTTTAAAGGTGCCAAAAAAGCACTTAATAATAATGCAGTAATATATTAACCTGTTTAACTGTAGTACTTAGATTACTACTTCAGTTTAAGGGGGCGATTTACTAAGCAGTGATAACTGTTTTTAAGTACGATAAAGGGCTTTTAAGACCGATACTGCCTGCTGCGCGATTCACTAAGCAGTGATAACAGTGCTTTATCGCCCGTAAAATAAAAAAAATTCAGCCAAAAAAAAAATGTTGAAAAAAATTTGATCAGGCAAAAAACGGAAAATGCGCAGTTTTTTGCCAGTCAGCGAGATTCACAAAGCAGTGATAAGTGAAGTGTACTTTAAAAGCACAAAAGAAAAGCAAATGTGTGGTGCTCAGAAAAAAAACCTATACGGGTACCAAAGGAACCACAATTGAGATCAAAAATACTTGATTGAAGAATCCTGTGATGTATACTCCCCAGTGGAAGAATAAGGGATATACCCCAAACAATGGAACAAATAACAACTCCAAATATAACCGACTAGTGGACTAGGATCCCCACAATCACTGAAGTAAGGGACCTCACAATGAAGTGATCCAGCATAATGTATCGGAATGGAGAATGTCCAGATAAGAAAAATAACTCACTCTGAGTAGACTTGTCATCCAGGTTGTTCTGTTTTCATCACAGAAGGGGGGTGTGCTTCCGTTTTTTCAGTGTGCTGTACAGGATTGCAGATAGGAAAAAGCAGGCACCAAATACACAGGATAAGCACTCCACTTTATCACTTGTTCAAAGCACTTTTATTTTAGACTGTATTCACTTTCTTCTCACACATAATTACTTTATGTTTGATGGGGTTTTCTATCTCCAAACACGTGGTACCGCAATGGGCACAAGTTTTGCCCCTTCCTATGCAAACCTACTTTTAGGTTGGTGAGAGTCGGACCACGTGTTTGGTGATAGAAACCCCTTTCGACAATTCATCACTTTTTATAAGCGTTATGTAGATGATCTCATTTTTATTTGGCACGGGGATGTAGACTCACTTTTATTATTTATTGATTATCTTAATAATAATAAATTTAACTTACACTTCACTTACACGTATAATTTTCATCACATACATTATCTGGACGTATTATTATTGCAATTCTGTTCAGCTGGTCCTGGCTGATTTGGAGGGTGGCTCCTCCTTCCCAGTTTTGAAGCTCACTCCCTCCCTCCCACTTCTAAATGGTTAAAAGCTCACTCCACTTCACCTCCACACTCATGGGAACCTGCATACAGTTTGATTGTGACAAATCTAATACAGAGTGCTTTTGCTGGTAATGTACAGGTTAATAAGAGCTTCAATCAGACTTACAACTATGCAACTAATTTTGACAGATTTATTATAAATCATTCTTCCTGGTAATGTACAGGTTATTAAGAATTTATTTTAGTGTTAGAACCCTTGAGATGTGGTCAGCCTTGGAGGGGCTCAAGGGCTTACAACACTTTGGCCAAAGGGTTAAACTAAAAGGCCATTTTATTCAAAAGATATCTTTATATATATATATATATATAGGCACTGTACCGTGTATCTGTGTTAATGGATGTAGCACTGAGCTCTGTCTGTGTTTCATGTTCTGTCTCTGGTTTTAAATATATATTGCCATGCTCAGCAGCACTCCTCTTTGACACCTATATGCATATATATATATATATATATATATATATATATATATATATATATAATATATATATAGTGGTTATTTTGGGGGTTCAATATGAGCTTATTGGGGTTCTGTATGTCCAACCTCATTTGATGGCAAGAAGCCGAGGAGGGAGGACCTCCTCCTCCAATAGGATTACAAGGGCGTGTCTGTTGAAGATGGATGAAGATGAAGAAGACCCCGAAATAGCCAAAATTGGATTACAATTTACAGATGAAGAAAAAGAAAGAAGAAAAGGACTTTGGATTTTTGTTACCTGTGGCCCGTTGCTGTTTGGGATCGTGGATTGGTTCGAGAGCTTGCGGTGACCACAGGAATTGGAGGGTGAAGATATCTAAAAGGTAAGGAAAAAAATAGAATGTATATTATTATAGCCCTGGTCCCCTTACCAGCGCGGGTCCCCAGCTATGGTACGCTTCCCAGCGCTTCCCCTGGTGTAAACGCAGGTGCCGCGGGACTAGCTAGGGCGGTGCGGCGAGATAGCCAGCAGCAGGAGGTGCAGGGAGGCTCCAGCGGCTCTCCACTGGTTGGCGCCGCCATCCGGGCGCGACGCCATGTTGGAGTTAACCGCGGGTTCGCTATTGCTTGCGCATGTGCGGACGAGTGCGGCGGCCACCTTAGGTGTGGCAGATGGAGCACAGGAGAAGGTAGAGAGGCAGGAAGGCCCTCTAGAGGTTCGCATGCGCAGGGAAGTGGCACGGCGGCCATTAGGATAGCGCAGGCGCAGATAGGAAAAGGTGGGCGGCCATTACAGAGGCGCTCATGCGGTCTCCATAGGCAGGAGCCTCCTTGGGAACTACACTTCCCAGGAGGCATAGCAGCAGGCCGTCAGGTGTTTTAGCTTAGCCAATAGGGCTGAGGAATCCTCCTGTAAAGGGGAGGATCTAGTTAGGGATATTAGCAGGCTGACAGGAAGGAAGTCACTCAGGGTGGGGAAGCAGACAGGGGAGGAGGTAGGTGTGCAGGGCAGGGACCCATGCACTAGGCCAGAGTACCCTCCCCAGGCCCCAGATTACCCTGAGTCACAAGTGTGCTACTGTAGCTAGGGACAGACCTCAGATAGGGAGGCTGCCACTTTAGCTGAGCAGGATAGCAAGTTGCAACAGTGTTGTTAGCAGTGCAGCCAGAGTAGTTGGCTTTGACTGTGTCAGGGTAAGGCCTCTCATAGGAAGAAGGGTGGTTGCTTTCTAAGTTACATAGTGTATGTGATATCACCAATGCCAGTTGCACGTGGTGAACTGCCAGAGTCTGGGATCAGACAGTATCTACAGCAAGAGATCTTCTGCATGCAAGGACTAGGGTAGAGGTATACCCCAAGGGCCCAGTTAGTCCCCTGAGACACTGTAGAGGAATACTGTATGTTATAGGGACTGCCTTAAGACAGGGACTCCTTCACCATACTCAGAGAGGAAGAGACATGCTGCAGGACATTGCCTGAATGCCCGTGCAGCCTGAGTGCAGAAAGAGTATCTGACTCCATAGCAGAGACTGTGGTAAAGGATCATCCGGCTGGGGATCCCTCCCCTGTGGAGTCAGCGGGTGTATCCATTCCTGCAGAGAGCAGCGCAGTGCGGCGTGGGATCACTGTGCGGTGTTGCTGAGTTTCAAGGATTATCCTGATCAGGATCTGTGATCAGGGAGGTAGTATAATTAAGTGCACCACCGGGCCCCAACACAGGGAAGCGCTATCCCTCACACTAACTTCATAGCTGGTGGATAGGTGGAGAGGTTAAGTGCCCTGGCACATTGGTACAGCAAGGACTAGAGTGATAAAAAGACTGACACTAAAGTGGTGCAACCATTTACATGTGTGGGGTGATGTGATGATATTCATGCAGGGGAATGTCATGCTGTTTATGTATGAAACGTTATGCAAGGGTTATTATTATTATGCTAAGTAAATACTGTTTTATCCAACTGCGTGTGGTTACTGTATATGTTGGTTCTGAAGAGGGATCCCAACGTGGTTGGAGTGTTCCCTTATCAGTGGATGCGCTGCACCCAGTGTAAGTATACCCCAGGCTCCCAGGCCTCCTGTTAGCCTCACAGGTGACAGCAGCATCAGTAGTTACCGTACCCCAGGGGTACAAGGGCTACATTATTTTTAATTTACAGGGTTTTTTTTTATTTTATTTGTATTGTGATTGCATTTTTTTTCACACATTCATTGCAAATGTATTTATGTATGACCTTTTAGGGCTATACATACATACAGTAAGAAGCAATGGTTGTTTTGGCAAATGCTGGCTTGTATGTATTTTACATGTATATTGGTTCTTTGTTTTTAAATTTGTATGTTATTTATATTGCATATTGATGTAGTGTTCTGGAATTTTTGGTGGTGTTTTAAATTGTTTATTTCTGGCTTTTGATTGGTGTTAGCGTTTTATTTTTTTAAATTTTTTTTTAACTTTTTTATTAGGCAGATATAAAATGTACATACAAGGAACGATATACATAGCCTAATACAGAACATTTTTGTATTTTTTTGGGGGGGGAAGGGATGGCAAAACCTGTTGCCCGAGTCGGATGGCCTACCAATAACGGAGAGGTCAAGAAAGAGGGGGGGGGGGGTGAGAAAGAGAGAGAAAAGAGTGGGGAAGGGGGGGAAGTGTGTGCCCTGGTTGCTGGTGTCCCTTTTGGACGAACTTCATAGAGGTACTGATTATCAAACGCTTCCTTATCCGTATTGCCTTATCTCCTTGTTTCTTCCTTGGTGAGCTTAACTCGTTCTATATGATTATCCATGGTTCCCAGATTTTATAAAAAGCTATCGTTTTTTGCTTAAGGTACGCGGTTAGCTTCTCCATAAGCATTACCTGGTGTTTGCTTTTTAATGTTGGATTATTGTTTGACTTTTGATTTTGAATGATGCAGTTTATTTAGATATTTATTTTATTTATTCATGGTTTTGTTTTGGTGTTTTAATTGTTTATTCTGGTCTTTATTTTGGATTTAATTAATTGATTGGTGGTAATTTTGTTGTGTTTACTTCTTTATTTGTTTTTATTTTGAGATTGTTTTGAATGCATTGGATCTTGTTTGTGATTGTTTTTTAGGTTGACCATTGACTGGCATAGTGTTAAATCATGCGCATATATGGGCATGATGTACCCACTGTTCCATTCAATTGTTTGATTGGCACTAGTATGTGCTCATTTTGGAATGTAATGTTGTTTTATTTGGGCCTGTTGTTTTATTCCTTCACCATTTCTTGCTATAGTGGTAAATCATGCCCATATTATATGGGCATGATGTACCCACTGTACCAATGAATGGGTGAAGGGTGGGGGTAGTTGCCTGGGGAGGATGGTTAGGCCTCCTGGGTGGGTAGTGGTAGAGGGTGGGTTAGCCTCTTAATTACTACAGTGGTTAATAACCACTAAGGTGATTAAGGGGTTAGGGCAGGGGGCGCAAACTTTTCCCTGTGCCCCCCTGCCGGATGTCCTCCTCTATGCGTGCCCCCCTTCCTCCTCCTCCTTACCTTGATTCCCGGCGTCTGGTCATCATGACGTCATGTTGCCATAGCAACGTGACGTCACATGACCCGCGGCATCATTTGATGCGTGTTGCCATGGCGATGCGTCTGCAGATGCCGGCTGAATCAAGGTAAGTAGGTTTACAGAGGCCCTGCAGCTCCCCCGGCACTTAATTTAAGTGCTTTCGGGAAGCCCGCGGGGCCTCTGTAAACTCCGCTCCCCCTGACGATAATCTCGTGCCCCCCTTCGGGGTCGCACTCCCCACTTTGCGCACCGCTGGGTTAGGGGACATTAGATTGTATTCTTGATTGTACTGCATTGTTTGTGTCAACGGAGGACATGGACGGTGATGAAGATGAGGATGGCCTTCATCGTGGCAGACTGGCAAGGATGAGTTCAAGTTTTATTTATTTTATTTCTGCAGCTTAATGTTTTATTTTAAATTGGCAAATGCACTATTATCCATATATGGATAATAGTAATTTTGCCTATTACTGTACTGTATGTGTTATGGGGGAGAAGGTGTATTTATTTCCCTTTTTTTTTTTTTTTTTTAAAAGCACAGCATTGGTACCGCAGGCCAGCGGGGATCCCCAGACACCTGCGGGGACCACACGATGGCCCCCGCCGGCCTATAGTAACATTCCTATGCTTTAAAAATAAAATAAAAATGCAATGTATGTTAAGGGGTTGTTGGGGACACAGGGGATGGGTGGTTAGCACATATTGCAAGGTTTATGGGGGGAAATTACCACCAATAAAGCTGGTGTTAGGCCTTAACCCTTTCATTTCCTTAGCGGCTAGCCGCTAAGGTAATGAAGTTGCTTTAATGTATTTTTTTTTAATAGTGTGCGGGAGCAGGGGGTCTCTGGAGCTGAACTGCTTTGATTTCTGGCTCAGGGACGCCTGCTTCCCGAGTTACAGGCTCCGGTATGGGGCATCGGATGCCAGTGTCGCTGCCATTTTTTAAGCGTCCGCGTCACATGACGTGGGACATTTAATAATGGATGAGATACCGGCAATCCATATCTGGGCCTTTAACTCGGGAAGCAGGGGGTCTCCAAGGCTGAAATCAATGCGGTTCATCTCGGGAGACCCCCTGCTCCCACACACTATTAATAAAAAATTACATTACCATAGCGGCAAGCCTCTACGGTTAATTATTTTTTAATTGATATGTGTGTTTTCATACTAGTGTACATGAGCAGGGGGTCTCCTGAGCTGAACTGTATTGGTTTCAGCCTTAACGGGGCCTGTATCTCATGAAGTAGGGGGTCCCTGAGGCTGAAACCAATGCGCTTCAGCTCAGGAGACTGCCTGCATATGTACACTAGTATTAAAATATATATGTACGCTGTACGATCGCCTGTAAGAGCTGTGCATGGAGACGCAGCGTCTCCATGCAGTTCTTACAGGCTACTTTTTTTTCAATCAGCTATCGTGCTTTAGATTTTTAAGCACGATAGCAGAGGGAAAAAAAAAAACAGCTTGCGCGATCGGGCATCTTTTTGCCTGCACCTAACCAAATACGCTTCACTTCTTAGTGAATCCCGCGTCTGTCTTCATTTTTTATTGTGGGATTACAAATTTCCTAATCGGGGGCAAAAGCTCACCTCTTAGTGAATCGCCCCCTAAGTCTTTGCTACAGGATGGGAATTCAACACATTTCTTTGGTTTATAAGTTTTATTTACATTATTTGGAAGCAGTTGACAGGTTAATCTCATTGTTGAAATGTAATCTTTATTATGTATGAAACAAAGCAACATGCTACTATGCAGTGGTTATTTCTTCCAGCCTCTCTCCTATCTAGATCTGTCCAGGGACAGCGCTTTATTTACTGCCGTTAACGTCTGTGATAAATAATGCCCCCTTGTTTCTTCTGATCAAAACAAATACACAGAGCAGCAGCATGTTATCATGTGCCTGTGCACCTGTACTGAAGTTGGTGTTATTAAGTAACTAAGCAATGTATCTCTGACTTCCATATGTTGTTCTACCATGGGAAATTAGCTAGGTGCTGTTACTGAAAGTTCTAGTAGCTGCATTGGGCCTGGGAAAATGTATATCCATCGTGGGATGTGATTCCTGTTAGGGGACAGACATTACAGTTCTTCACAGGTAAAATAATACATTAAATATAATACATTCTAGTCTAAAGAGCTTTCAAAAGCTCATAGGCTTCTATGGAAAACCCCAATGTGCGTTCGCTAAGAGGTATCATAACGTGCAACAAATCTGAAGAACTCCTGAAAATAAAATACGGGCTTCTGAAAACGAAATTTGTCTTGAAAAATCGAAGCTTTGTGTGGTAATTTGGAAGTTCACCATTGTTTATGAAAGGAGTTATAGTACCTGACACAAATACCATAATGAAGTCTATAACACTCTGCACGTGGTTCCATCATTCCCCCCTCAATTTATGCACGTGAAAAAGTCTGACTGTGCACAAACATTTCTGCTTAATGATTTTCATAAAATGTAAGGAATTTGTGGTGTTACTATAGCTTGAGGTCTACCTGGATATTTGCGGTTTACCAAATTATGGATGCGGTCTACAATGAAAATTCAGAGTAGGTAGACAAAGGCAGTGCACTGCCTAAAAAGGTGGAGGGGGCTCACGGTGGCAAAAAAGGTTCCTTTATTGGATAAGAGGATCAAACATAAAACCCCTGGATATCACAGTAAACGCACACCTACGCGTTTCCTTGATAAAGGGCGCACGGCCCGAAACGCGAAGGTGTGCGTTTACTGTGATATCCAGGGGTTATGTTTGATCCTCTTATCCAATAAAGGAACCTTTTTTGCCACCGTGAGCCTCCTCCACCTTTTTAGGCAGTGCACTGCCTTTGTCTACCTACTCTCTACTTACCTCGCCTGGAGGATTGCACGCTGCGAAGGATACCGATGGGACTGCTCTTTAAAGAAAGGAGTAGATGATCAAGGGGTGCTCCAACCATATAACGACTAATCCATAGAATAGGAATCTTCAAGGACCCCCATATAGTCACATTTTTCTCATGTGTTTGGAATTCCTTCATTAAGTAGGGGGTATATAAGGCACCCTTATTGCTCTTTGTCCCACACTCCTTGATAAAGGACCTACCCGTCCGAAACGCATAGGAGGCTGTTTGTTACCCCCCCTGGGGTGATGTTTTTTTATCAGATAAGTTCTGCAATAAATGGATTTTATCTTTTCACCACCTGACTCCCTGGCAGTGCGCTGTTTGCTTTCTTTTTCTACCTGCTCTTTAAAGAAGCCTGGAAGCAAAAAGTGAGTCTTCTTTGCATATTATTACTCTCTATATTATAATGGATGGGACAATTTATGTACTGTTTATTGTGCTTGTCAGCACTAGGTACTAGTCCCTCAGCCCTATTAGGGTGTTTTATTGCTGCTCACTATAACATTGGAGTGGTCCTAACGGAAGAATTTATCATTTATCATGGGGACTTGATTTTCTCTGAGGCACCGGTTACCCACACCTTACAATGAAAATTCAACTACAGTAAAAAAAATAACAAAAGGAGTGATACATTATTGCACCACAACTGAACCATATATCAAAAAGAGCTACTGTATACAGTACATACAGTATGTCAACTTCTTGAGAGTATACACAGAAACTCCTTATTTCCCTGGTGCTTTCTCAAGGCTCTATAGCTCTTTCTGAGCCTTGATAAAGCGCTGTAGGGCACGAAACAGCTGTTGGTTAATATGGGGCTTAATGTATACTCTCAAGAAGATGATGTATGGATAGCTCTTTAGGATATATGGTTTGGCTGTGGTGTAGTAATATATCACTCCTTTTGAGATTTTTTTTTTTTTTTTTTTACTAAAGTTGTATAAAAACTTTATTAATATTCAAGAATTAGGGTCCTGGTGCTTTTTTCTCTTTGAACATTTCTAAAACTGTAAGTGTCTGGAGGGGGAAATAGAGAGGTTCAGCTCTAGATGACTCCCTGGCTGCAATCATGTTACAAAAATCAATAATAATTAGAAAAATACGAGCAGCCGGGATTGCTGCGTAAGTCCAAAATGATGTATTTAATTGGGTTACATTAAGTGACACCCTTCAAATTTTTGTTACAGATTAGTATTTTTTAGACACACCCTAGTTCTAGTTATTGCTTCGCTTCTTCTTGAGTAATAATAATTCCATCATTAGCTAATCATTTTACGAAATCATTGGTAAATTGTTTAAAAAAACATGTTTTTTTCTGTCTGCCACGTTGCACAACCCCCTGTGAATGGCGAGTTTCTTTAAAACCACCTGACCTCTGTGTGATTTCTGTCTCCCGGTGCCTCCCTTATCTGGCTATTATTTGGTAATAATCTATACATTTCACCTTCTCCTTGAAGGAACACAAAATGTAATAGAAGAATGTCACCCCAGAAGCAGTCATTTTCACTTATAAAGAGCCAGCTATAAATGCAATAATATTATTCAATACTGTACAGAAACAAGTTTATGAAACACAAAAGTAAACATAGGAAAGTATGAATTCTTTATGATCCAAGAGGTTTGGAACTGAAAGGTGCATGTTGGCTATATGTTAGGAAGTTTAAGTACAAAACGTTATCATTGCTGATATTAGAATATCCAATATCCTATTTATTCTTTGATAGGAAAATCACAAGACTTATGACGATCATTCCCCAATTCAACTGCAGATTCTGGGGTCTATTTATCAAGCTCAGGATATGGGTTCTTTGAACAACGTCAAAGATTTCTTATTCGGTCGATTAGTCTTTTTGTCAAGTTTCTTAAATTTGACACTGATCTATTAGGCTGAGAGAAATCAATGTATAGAGTCAAAGATCCATCCAATTATAATATTTTCATTATTTAACTATTCCCTAACGCTTGTTACTGATGCTTGTTACTGACTGCGCACATTGCTCACTGGTGCAAAATAGGAAAAGTATTTTTAAGATTAATGTGAAGGTTGACTTGTCCAATATGACACTTTTATTGTCGGTGCATTCAATTGTCCTTATAATTAGACCAGTTTTGTTGCCTTTTTAACCCTCGCTGCCCGGCTCCTTGGGAGTTTACATCAACATCTCTTCATGTGGCTTGTTCAGTGTTGATTCCCTTGTCAGGGTTGCTGGATTCGTGCAGGCTGGGCGCTGGTAATGCAGTGATGGGTGCCCGGAACATTATTCATACAAACAGCAGCTTTATTAATCACCATCGATAAAGTCTCATTTTCATGGTACACATCACTTTCTGTACAGTAGGATCACTGTTTTCTGTTTGTGCTGCCTGTATTTTCTTCCCTAGCTGCCCCCTATCTCGGCCCACTGGGAAGGGGATGAGGCTTGTCTTACTCTTGTTACCTAAAGGATCCCTCTGCTTTGTATTGTCAATAGTGCTCAGTCTCCCTTGGCCCACACAGCGACTTGTGCTACTCTCTTTCTGTCTGCGGTTTGCATCCCTGTCTCGGGTACTGATTGCCACCAAGAGGCCTTCTGGGTGATTGTCAGCTATGGACCATCCGATGGGGCTGGTCCAACTATGCCTGGGGCTGCGGCTTGGGGAGCCCCATCTGGGGACATAGGCTGCCCCTTGTGACGCTTTAGAGTAGTGTGGAGCCATTCCTGGGAATGCTATCTAAACAAGGCACTGTCCCTAACTAGAAAACAATTAAGGGAATCCTTACAATATACTACACATATCTATATCATAAACCTATATACACTTTCACAGTGAGGTCCCTCATCTGTGACTCCTCTGGGGACCTAACCTTCTAGAAAGCTCCCTTTCCTATATATATATATACTTCTATAACATCACCAGGGATAAAGGGGCGGGGCATTTCAGGACCATGTGATGGGGAAGGGGCATTTCTCTGTGTGCACCCACACAGTTAACCCTTTTAAGGCAATGTGTGTGCACCCACACAGTTAACCCTTTTAAGGCAATAGTAATCCCAAAGAGGGGTTACACCTTTAAAACTATGGATAACGTTGTACTCTCTTTAACTGTGCTTTCATTAAAACATTCAGTAAAAATTGCAAATTATTCTGCAGAGTTATTTAAAAATATATATATTTTTTTTATATATAAATTGTCTTTTTCATCCTGGGTATAACATAATCCAGCTGGTTTTAATTTTTTGGAAGAAATATTGATAAAAAAATAATATTTATCAGGGATTGTATACAAAACTAACTTAGGTAATGTTATTTGCTAGCTGTGTTAATAAACTAACATGAGAGTTATTAAAATATATAGTTGTATATGCACTTCTTGTACCTCCCAAGACTCAAATTCAAAGGTATTAAACTACTGTATCTAACAACTGCTTCAAATTCAGTAATTAACTGGTTGCTAACAAAAGGAGAATTTATTGTGTGATTTATAGTATGTGTGGCTGTTCAGTTATTCTTTCATACTGTATCTCAGCGGTGCGCAAACTCGCTGTGCCCCCCCCACCTTCTCTCCTCCTCGCTTGTGCCCCTCCTCGCCTCTAATGTTGCGTCAAATGAAGTTGCGGGGTCATGTGACGTCACGTGACCCGCGGTGTCATTTGACGTCACGTGTCTATGGCAATGGGCATCAATTGACACCGCGTTGTCATAGAGACACGTGACTGGAGCTGGGTAAGTAAATTTACAGACTCGCGCTCTCAGCGCTGGGCCTCTGCAGATGCCGCGCCCTCCCCCCTCCCGAAAAGTCTTGCGCACCGCTGCTGATCTAATTGTGGATACATACTACACATTTTGGGCATTCTGTATCAAAAATAAAATCTAGCGGCAAACTTATTTTGTTACAACTACAGCTCAACCCTGTTATAGCGCGATCCGCTATAACGCGGATCCGCAATAACGCGGTTTGAGTGTGGACCCCGAATTATTTTTTTTTTTTTTTGCACACTCACTGCCCACTGCATACAGTCACAGCAGACTGCACGCACTCACAGCACACTGCATACACTCACAGCATACTGCACACACTCACAGCACACTGCACACACTCACAGCACACTGCACACATTCACAGCGCACTGCATACACTCACAGCACACACTCACAGCAGACTGCATACACTCACAGCACACTGCATACACTCACAGCACACTGCACAGCACACTGCATACACTCACAGCACACTGCATACACTCACAACAGACTGCACACACTCACAGCACACTGCACACACTCACAGCACACTGCACACACTCACAGCACACTGCACACACTCACAGCACACTGCACACACCACACTGCACAGACACACACTGACACACTGACACACACACACACACACAGTCTCACACAGTCAAATACACACACACAGAGACACACTGTCTCTTTAAGGGAGCTTGCTCTCTCAAGACGGAAGCAGAAGCAGGAAGCAGAGACAGGGAAAAGAGCTGCCAGATGCCGGGTAAGTGCTGTGTGCTGTGTGCTGTTGCCGCTGCCCCACCGGGTCTGGGAACACTGGGAGAGTTCTCAGCTTTCCCGCTCCGGCGGACGCGGTACCACCACAAAAAAAAAAAAACTTTAAAAAAAATTAATATTTTTTTCGGCGGCCATTTTTGTTCCGCGACCCCATTTATAACGCGGTGGTCGCGAGTGGCCCCCGAGGACCGCGCTATAATGGGGTTAAGCTGTAGTACTGAAAAGTACCTGCGACAAGCAGCGCCTGCTAATCTTATTTGCACAATTTTCTGGTATGTCCGCGACAAAATGTGTAATTAATGGAGTAAATTGGAGGTGCTTAGGATTTAATTTATTATATTCTTGAAGGTTTTGTGCGTTAGTTTATAAATACTCCTATACATATGGGGTGATTTACACTAACAAAATGCAAGTTGTGTTTAACGGAATACAATTAGTGCCGGCCAACTTGTTAATACATAGATGGTACACCCCTTTTGAATTATGTAACAAAAGATAAATATGGTAAAGAAAGTGCTAAGTGGGATAATGACTTTTACTTTATTATTTAAATCAATACCTAAGTTCTTCATAAATATAATGCATACTTTTAAAATATGCATCTGTTGAAACCCCTACTGTATGTAGCGTGAAAGAGAAGAAAAAAGATCCAAAAGCTTTATTATCGTACTGTATCCTCTTAATTGAACAGATTTAGGAATAACCTGTGATTTTCATTCATAGACACCTCTTTGAATTAAAAGGAAGTCTGTCTTGGTTTTGTTATACTTAATTCTATTTCCGATGTAAATGAAAGTTGCAAGCAAATACTTCTTAAACCCTTTAAATAGACAAGTGAAATCCAGCCACTGTATGTGACTATAGTATTTCTGCCTCCCATCGCTTCCCACATACACAGCACAACTGGGTTATGGATACATGTTGTATATAAATCTCCATTCATTCAAGTATGCCGCACAGATCTGACAGGACATAAGAAGGTTTATTACATTAGTGACTTATTTGATTTGACACAGCTGGTCCTCTCCTTGGAAGAATCTAAAGCAAGGTGGGCTGATGGATTCTAATTCATTATAGAAGCTTTCATTTTTATCTTCAGAAAATGTGGTCGCAGGAAGGATTATAAACTGCAATAAAGGCTAGATTAGAAAGAAGCACAATTATGGGTCAGTTGGATTCCTGTAACGTAATGTTAACATAACATAATGTGCATTTCTTATGACTGCGCTTTCGTGAGGCCCACAAGAGAGCAAGCTAAAGAAAATAATGTTGCATAGAGCGTACACATAGTTTTAGATAAAAATAGCTTTGTTCTAATGTTTAACATTTACATTGTTTTAGATACTAAAAGCATACTTGTACAGCTGTTAAAGTATTGCATAAAAATAATTTTAAATACGATTAGTATAAATGTTTATATACAATGTGGAAATAATTTTAAATAAGAATAGGAGAGTTGTATAAATGTTTGCATAGTACGTGGAAATTATTTAAATGACAATAATATAGTTCGATAAATGTTTGCATAGAATGTGGAAGACATTTTAAATAACAATTGCACAGTTGTATACATGTTTTCAGTGGATGAGCACATCATTTTAAATAAATACAGTATAAAAGTATAAATGTTTGCCTAGTCTGTAAAACTAGTGTTTGATTGAAGAGAGACGGTGAGATGACTGCTGTAGGTCTGTGCACCACACTATGGCCCAGAGACACTAAGCTCTGTTATATCAGAGAAAATAACGTGGCATTCCCTAAAACATAACGATACATTATTTGCCCTGAGGTTAATGCTATACTCTCTAGGATAATTGTATGCAAAACAATAGCTTTCTTCAGCTCATAAGCGTTGGGGTTATCTTTAATTATAGGGTAATGCCCAATTTTTTTGGTAGCTTGCCAAGTGTTTATTTCTAGCCAATCTGCTTTTCCTTTGTCAGAATAGCTCTGAGACAGGGCTGGGGATTGGTCAGGAGGTAGGAACAGCTCTGAGACAGGGCTGGGGATTGGTCAGGAAGCAGAAGCCAGGCGGTGACTCCTCCCCCTCCCTCCGTGTACAGAGCTCCACGGACACACTTGAGTTGAGGAGGGAGAGAGTGTGTTTGTAGCTGCAACGTAAGTGTATGCAGAGTTTGTTTGTAGCTGCAGTTTCTGTCTATCTAGTGTGTGTGTCTGCTGCAGAGTGTTTGTGTCTGCTGCAGAGTTTGTGTGTGTGTCTGCTGCAGAGTTTGTATGTGTGTGTCTGCTGCAGAGTTTGTATGTGTGTGTCTGCTGCAGAGTTTGTATGTGTGTGTCTGCTGCAGAGTTTGTGTGTGTGTGTGTCTGCTGCAGAGTTTGTATGTGTGTGTCTGCTGCAGTGTGTGTATCTGCTGTAGAGTGTGTGTCTGCTGCAGAGTGTGTGTGTGTGTGTGTGTCTGGTGCAGTTTGTATGTGTGTGTCTGCTGCAGTGTGTGTGTGTGTGTGTGTGTGTGTGTTTCTGCTGCAGAGTGTGTGTTTGTGTGTGTCTGCTGTAGAATTTGTGTGTCTGCTGCAGAGTTTGTGTGTATGTGTCTGCCAGGCTGGCGTTGCGCCGAATTCCCCGGTCTGAAGTGAGCTGCAGGGGAAAGACGGGGGGGGGGGGGGGAGTGACAGGAGAGTGACGTCACCCAGCAGGTTCACCCTCATTGGCTGAATTGCCGGGGGGCATGGCCCAACACTCCGTCGCTAGTTCTGCTCACAAGTTTCCTGTCTGCAGGAAAAATGGACCGCGCAGCGTCACGGCGACCCCTTGCAGTGGGCCCGGCCCCATTGAGGGGTGGCTCTTGTCCCCGCAGCAGCCAGCAGGGACCAAGCCTTAGTGTCTGTCTGCAAAGTTTGTTTGTAGCTAGATTCTATCTAGTGTGTGTGGCTGCTGCAGCAGAGTTTGTGTGTGTTTGTGTGTGTGTAGCTTCAGTTTGTGTGTGTAGCTGCAGTTTGTGTGTGTGTGTGTAGCTGCAGATTTGCATGTGTGTGTAGCTGCAGTGTGTGTGTGTGTGTAGCTGTAGAGTTTGTGTGAAGCAGCAGGTGTGTGTGTGTGTGTGTTTGTTTGTAGAGCTGTAGTGTGTGGTGCTGTTGTGTTGTATTTGTGTAGTAGCAGCAGCAGCGTTTGGATGTAGCTAGAGAGTTTGTGTGTAGTAGTAGTTTGTGTGTGTGTGTAGCTGGTGTGTGGAGCTGCGGTGTTTTGTGTGTGTGTGTATCCAGCCGCTCCTCCTCTTACCGTGCATCCCAAAACTGGAACAATCAGCCACCACCAGTCTAAGTTCTCTCAAAACTAAAGCTGTCTCACATTTTAATCTGGTCTGTAACTGTTATATACACCTATAATATATATTATCTCTAACTGTGCATGCAATGTCCTCTATATAATGTATAACCCTGTTCACTCATGTAACTGTATTTGTAACCATGTAATGTTTGTCATCTTAACTCTATGCCCAGGACATACTTGAAAACGAGAGGTACTCTCAATGTATTACTTCCTGGTAACACATTTGATACATAAATAAATAATAAACTCTTCTAGCCAGGGCATTATTGGCCAGTAATGCCCTGTTCTTCTGGGATTATTTCTTAAATATTGTGACATGACTTCCACCCCATAATAGCAGATACAAATGCTCAGTCCTGAGGGGAGTATTACTATTATAGGCAACATTTTTATATTTTTCATTATTAAAATAAAACAGAAATGACCAACAAATTGTTCATCCCCCTGTGCCTTTGGTACACCTCCCGATCTCTCCTCCTGCCCTCGGACGATCTACCTGCCCTTCAGATAATGCTGCAGCCCCAGGATGATCTTCCTTGCTTCCCACTGTATGATCATCCTCCCACCTTTTCCCGCCTCTTGCTCCCCCAGACTGCCTGCTAACACCAGCAAGGTCAGTAATGAAATCCCCGCTCTCTAATTTGACAAAATGAACACAGTTCTGACCAGTGAGCAGGGATTTCCATAATTCCGGGAGTCAGTATCTACTTGGCCTATGGCTTTCACTTATATTAACATCATGTTCAACAACCTAACTGTGCTCAGTAAATCCGGGCCTACGGGATGGAAAAAGAAATACAGAATTATGTAATAAAACATATTACAATATTTTTACACAAAAAATAAGTGTCTGCTTTATTAAATCTGGTCCTTTATTTAGATTTTTTATTTAGTTTAGAATAAGCTCAGATACACAAAGGGTGCCTTTGTATATCATGCCTATACTCCCATTCATAAGCAGGGGAGTAAAAGTATGCTAAAGCTTAGCATCCTAATGTGGATCTGGGCTATAGGGTCATTAAAAATATCATCTTTATTGGAAAACAAAAGTCAACAGAGCGGTCACATAAGCCGTGCTGCAAATCAGTAAATGAGGGACAGCACACATTGTTAAATAAGGCCACCTCCTGACTTGCCCTGATAACTGTACATTAAAGGAAACTGAGAAGTTGGACCACAAGAGATAAGAAATCAAAACTGCAAACGTAACAATTTTGTATCCGGATTTCCCTGCAACATACTGTATGGCTGCTCTGAGAAACTCCATCTTGCAGAACAGGGCTGGAGTAATGCAGGGATAGAAGGAAAAGGCTGCCAGGGATGTCCATATAAATTACAGATTAAAAAGAAAAAGCTCTGTCATCTTTAGTCATTTGTGAACATGCAAAATAAATATGTTCGAGGAACAAAGCTGCATCATATTATAATTAGAGATGAATACATTCAGATTTTTTTAATCCGACACCGCTGAGCCTGCAAAATGTAGCCTAAAGCATCACACAAAATGTGCTTGCATTTAGCACGTGATAGGTATATTTCAAGCCTTTGCACCTTGCATCAAATGTATCACACTTTAAAACCAGTTCTAGAAAGGAAAGAAGAGTCCGACCATTGAGGAGGACACTTATCAATATGATGTAAAATGTGATTTATAATATGGTAGAAATATTTTATTTTGAGTCAAAAGTACAGATGCAGCGGCCGTTATTCGAACATTTTACACGTTGTATACCTCGGAATACCCATGTCATGGCGCATCATGATCACGCGCTGACTTGTCTTTATCGAGTGCAGAAAATGCCATTTTAGTGTTCTGGTTTTTAAACACCTGCAAATTGACACAGTACTGTACACATTACAATTCATTCATTTCTGCCACGGAAACGCGAAGAATTGCACCCGAAGAAATCGGGATCCATGAAATTCAAACAAAGCAACCACATGATTGGCCGCGTGGAGTACAGCAGCGCACAAGAAAACAGCTACGTGATATGTTCGAATATCGGCCGCTGCATCTGTATGACACTTGTTGTTTGAGTTTCTTGCACCTGACTAAAACCTAAAATTATATTATTGTGCTGAGAAACACCTCCACTGTTTCAAAATCCAATTTCTAAATTGCTCACTGACCCAAATTTGATCTTAATACACTGCTGAAACTGACACAACGAGAAATTGAGGCTCATAGTGTTAAATTAGTACCATAATATCCATATGGGACCCATCATACATATCCCACTGACAGGGGCATACTTACGAAGTAATCCTCCGTAATAAGACCCCTTCAGGCACTGGAATCCACTTTACATTTAATTTAAGTGATTGAGCTTTAAGGTGTTTTATGGCTGAAGACTTATAACTACATATGCATATCTCAATTTACCCAATTGGGGGGAGTAGGCCAGAAACCAGGCCCCGCGACCCCCACCCCAACAATACATTTTTGTCACCTACGCCACCAGTCGTCTCAAACCGAAAGCGCACACGGCGCCGTTATTTACGAAGAGCCCTTACCAGCGCGCCACACACAGTTTGAAGTCGGTTTAATTAAAATCTTCTGATGATGGTGGCAGCCTGCAACAATTAAAAACAATGCGCCGATTACACCATCGACAAGCTGCGCCCGACGGTTAAATAACTGATTTATGCAGCCGCCGATCATTTTAGTTCGACAAGCCTCTGCCGCTAATTTTCTGGCGGCACACATGTCCGGATCCAGAATGTAGGGAAGGGAAAAGAAACAGATGGATTTCACATTCATGCTTTCAGCTATGCAAAAAAATAAAACTAGAGGTTGGCCCTCGGCCCCTACAATTGGGAGGTCCTAGGGTAGGGCGTGATGGGCGTATTAGGAAATAGGGCTCTGTAAATATGGACCACAGTGCACGGACCTCTAATATAGATTATCTTCCCAACGTCTTGACCATTGCAAAGAAAATTAATATTATAGATGTTACATAGTTAAATAGTAGATGAGGTTGAATAAATATGTCCATCAAGTTGAACCTATGTTTAAGAAATCAAAAACAAAAGACACCGATGTGTAATACGCACTAAGAAAACAAAGTGCAGCGCTGTAGCATTTATACCAGTCACAGTTTTATTTAATTTCTTACAACTTAGACTTAGAGCTGCCTGGGAGGAAATAGAGAAGAAACGGGTAGCAACTTGGCTTTCCTAACCAGCAAAAGATAAACAAATGACTCATTACTCATTGACTTATAAGTACTCGTTACTCATTGACTTATGTACCTGAAAGCGAAACAGCCACACAGTGTGTAGTCTCTGCTTTTTAAAAAAAATGTTTGATTTGCTAGAAAAAAAAGGAGGTAGTGGTTGTTCACCCTACAAATATTCATTTTTTGAAATCTTTCAAAGCATAGAAGGAATCATTTAAGGAGAATCTTGGGCATAATTCTGGACATAAAAAAGAAACATCAACCACAACATTTGTTTAGATTTTACCTGTGTCCAAATACATTTGCCCATAATTTAAGTAGTACTTTATATTACTCAGTAATGTATATTGTGTATGTAGCTGAAGCAATATGAACACTATTTAATAATACGGATTTCTTAAAAATGCAATGCAATTTCAATTGTGGAATATTCAATCTTATCTCCAGTCCATGACAGAAAAGGAGGATTGAATATCAAGCCTATTTTCACACGACACACTCTCTTGCAAATATTACTAAATCATTCAAGATCAGAAAGGCAGTGGTCTTTGTGTATTCAAGTATTGCAGGCAGGCAAGCAGAAAGGCAATACATCACTTCTACTGCAATGAGAAGCATCACAAATTATTATTCATCCTTCCTCCTACAGCCTAAAGAAAACTTGTTTGTTAAACAAGAGAATTGCTCACAGTTTGACTGTAGTTTTACTGATAATGTTTGATAATTGTTGATAATCCCAGAAAATAATAAAACAATTCACAAAGATACGCTCAGTTCAAATAAACTGGAATTTTAGAGCAAATAAGCTCACCTAAGTCCATTTGCTACTTAACAGCTTTCTGCCATGAGACACCGTCCTGCGCTGGAAGACACCTTATAGCCCATAGACTTGCATGGTCTTTAAGGTGTCTACCAGCACCAAAAGGTTCATTATGGCAGAAGACTGCTTAATAAATGTGGCACTTCAAGTCTCTATTCTTCAGACACCAAAAATTAGAGTGTAAGATTGTTGGGGTTGCGTATCATTACGTGACGTTACCTAAAACAGTAATGGATGTTATTTTTTCCTAAGGGTAACACAAAACCTCAAAGCTCATTATATGCAAGAACAACAGCTGTAATTGAGCTTATTAGCATAGGCTCAATATCTCGTTATTGTGGCACAACATTGCATTAGTTTCCAAAGACGTGACATTACATTTGTCTTACGCCCACATAGACCCTGAAAAAGGGCTCTCTCGGATGCGGGGAGAGAGAACAAGCAATTTGTCAGAACATGGCCTGGAGTAATGAAAACTTTATGTATGTTAACGACGTAATGTTAAGTATCTGCGTTAACCATAATAAATATACAATGTTATGGTGTAACCCCTTTGAAAGGATACCTGAGATTGATGGACAGGTTCTTGAGCTAATGACTGAGAATCCAAGGAAGGTTTCATATGATTGGTTACCCAGAGGGGAGAGGCTACAGAGAGTGAGTTTAAGAGTCCCCAGTGGAGCACAAGGGGAAAGAGCTACCGAGACAAGGAGGATCACGTCTTTGTCCTAGTGAAGTTGGAGGCCAAGACCAGCACGTGAGCAGAACTGCGCTCCAGTGCGCTCACAGATAGGACAGTCAAGGTCCATCCCAAGTTACAGCTGCTTGTGTTCTGGGAGCCATGAGTAACCCCCGAGGGGATCCTCTCGTAAACACCACAGTACTGCTTATTACACATACTGATTTATTTCCAAGTCTTTGCAAAGAAACGATCCTGCAACGTTTAACCCAACAGACCTAGGAGCTCCATCGCTGTGTTGTCACCCACAAAAGATCCCTTAATAACATGGGGTCAATGGGACTTAAGGAGAGACATTGAGAGACTAACACACAGTGGTTCACGTGTTGGTGTATTGTTGTTTAAACTGTGTTGGTTGACAACTTATGAGCCTCACGATTGAGGATCACAAATGTTTTACTGTGGTAGCATATAAATACAAGCCCCTATTATTCAAATATACCTGTTGTGTAATATTGTCTAACCTCTGCCAAGCTCTCTGCTAGCAGCCTAGCATGTCATTCACGTAGGGCAGACGGACTTGGGCCCTAGCATATGTACAACCAGTCTGGGGAAAATAACGAGGTGTTACGCGGTAACGCCTCTTTTACATATCATTATCACTAAAACGGTCAAAATAGTTAAAACAATGCTGTTTACAGGAGAAAACATGACTTAACGTTACATCATTGACCTTTGAAGATATTCCGTAAGGCTAAATATGGTAAGTTAGGCTAACACAATGCTATGTTACTTAACTGAACTCTGAGGATCCGGTCTGTCACTATAAAGGGGTTAAATGGCAGATCTGTCAGTCTCAAGCTCAAGTTAGATTCAAATTCATTTGAGAGAATAACACAACATCTACTCAGCTATGTAATAATGAATGATATATTGTTTAACATGAAAAGACAAATGTTGCCTTTAGTCTCTCTGGGGTGTTGAGAAGTTCTTGTGGTCAATTCCAATGAAGGTTTAGCATATAGCCACATCAATATACACACTGGTCTCTTTATTATGTTCAGCACACTTTTATAGACAATTTACGCCCTGTCATCACTTTTAAATACATATAATATTTGGAAAACTGGAATACAGGGAGAAATTTGACAGGTTTATTGTAATCTGGAGAATATATATATGTATATTTATATATATATTTTATATATTGAAAAAAGAAGAGAAGCGCGTGCCACATAGTATAAGTCTGTAAAACATTTATTGCTAGAATAAAAAAGAATGAGGTAACACACTCACAAAGGAGCTACATCATGTGCACTTAGAGAGAAATATCTCTGACGGATCGTACTCATCTGCAGGGAATCCACATCAAACTTTCAGACCTCTAAATTGTTTGTAGTGTAGCAGGGTCCTGGAATCTAATGAAGCCTGTATTCCAATGTTCGACTGAGCTATGATGAAGTAGCTATGTCACGATACAGACTGCTCGCAGGCACTCACGAGCGTGATCCTGTAATACGTTTATACCATCTGGGTCCCTACGCGTTTCTTCAACACGTGACTTCGTGAGGGGAGTAAAGTCGGTGTCCGTAATTCTTAAATAGCCCAGTGATAACTCCGGTACTCTGAGCAGACAGATAGATTCATGTGGATGCAGGTTATCCTCTAAGAAGCTGCAGTTTTGCCAAAGTCAAGTTATATCCTTTTTGGACATTTATATTATTGTTTTATATATGGACATTTGTTTGCCGATATATGTTATGTTTACTGTTTATATATCAACGGAGTAGACTCCTCTTTGTATATGCATATTGCCTATTGCCTATTTATAATATATGTATTTCTTTCTATTGGGTCTATATATAAGCTCCATTATAGATACCACTTTATCTTGGTATTGGATGGTTAGCGCTGACTGTTTTTTCTGTGTGTGTATATATATCTATAGATATATAGATATATATATATATATAAAGAAGAAAATAGCCGTGTTAGTCCAGTTGCGATAGTGCAGAATAAATGAGTTCTTCAGTATTAGGTGATACCTTTTTTATTGGACTAACAATACTCTTGCTTGACCTGAAGAAGAGAGGAGAGCTCTCGAAAGCTTGTCCTATGACATAAATTGTTAGTCCAATAAAAAAGGTATCACCTAATACTGAAGAACTTATATATATAGATATAGATATATATAACCACGTTGATTTCAGGTCCCGGGGATCCCCTGCTCCCTGAGATACAGGTCCTGTTATGGGGTGCCGGTATCTCCTATGCATTTAAATATCTCACGTCCCGTGACCGTGGGATTTAAATGCATGGGCGATACCGGCAACCCATGACGTGGCCTGTATCTAAGGAAGCAGGGGGTCCTCAGACCTCAAATCAACGTGGTTCTGCTTCGGAGACCCCTGCTCATTTACACAAGTATTAAAATTGTTATTAAAACAGCTTCATTACCTTGTGATACAAATAAAAGGATACAACCCTGGCGCATGAAGTGAGTATTATATAAATATATCATTAATAAGTCAAAGGATATAACCAATGATTATTGAAGAAAGAAGAATTATTAAAACCCTGCGATCGCTGGCGAGATATGCGCAGGAAGTGGCGGCTCTCTCTGTGCAGCTGGAAACACAGAATTGAGTATACTATATCTGTTGGACCATAGCTGTCCTCTTTATATATTTGAATAGTAAGCATTGAGTGCAAACTATTGGAGGACCTCTTGTATCCCTCTGGATCAATTCTGTGTTTCCCTTGTAATTCTTCTATGCACCTTGTTACCAACAAAAAAAGAAGAAAAAATTAGGTGAGCGGTTCGATCGATTCCCCTTTTAGTCTCTATGCAGCTGGGCCATATCGCTGCAGATCGCCACGGGTGAGAACTTTTGAGAGTGTCGAATATCACATCGCTGCCCCTCGTAAGTTTTGGTCATTTGGCTATCTCATGTCGTCAGAGTCTTTCTGAATACCGTGATAACTACACTGACAAAACTGGCGGTGTAACAGGCCATGCGGGACATTTTATGAAGGCTTCTAGAATAGGCTCCTTAGAGTCTGAGACAAGGTTAAAGCCTGTCGTAATTGGCCTGCACAGCTGCCTCAATAAAGGCCTTTAAAAAGCTGGCTGTAGTCACTGCAGGGGTCTCTGCTCCAGGAAGTTTACTACACCTGAACTGCACAAGAGTGACCGCCCTGCACAAGACAGTCAAGCACCCTGGACCGCTGTGGAGGGTACACTGCCCTTGGAATTTCAGACCCTTAGCCCGGCTAGGAGGAAGCTGGTGGTCCGAAGGTAAACATTACCCCTTACTGAATTTGTTATTTTTTGGTACGGGGCTTAGCCCTCCAATCCACAGATAATGACTAAGTTATTGTGTTAGTCAGGGCTCCACACGGGGCTTGGTATGTTTCTTTTGGCTGCTCCATTTTGTTTCATGAAACAAGCTGTTTCTTTGTTGTTAAATCCTTGGCTAATAAAAGCCTTAGGTATATGATTTTCCATTAAAAATTGGCTCTTGCTTTAAAACCTCTGCACGTACCTTCTACCGGCCCAGAAAAGCATCTAAGGGGAAATTTACCACAATTGGTAATTTGATACAAAAGGTTTCAAAAAGGGAACTTTTTCAAACTTGAAAGTATTTATCATTTATAAGTATCTATAATTAAGCAAACGGCTATCACGCAGAAGTCATTGACAGGGAAAACTGCACTGATCTATGAATAGATGGCAGATTGAGAACTTGTATCAGAGACCAATGTCTGATACATTCTATGATGGCAACTCAACAAATTATCAAAATATTAACTTTTGTAATGAGAAAAGTCAGATACCACTGTTTTGAAAACCAAATTTAAATTTACCAAATATATGTCAGAGTTATTTCAGAATTAACATTTGTGTCGACAAACTGGATCTCTTTTAGAATTGTTAAGACTGAGAACCACACGTGTTGCCATATAAATATTGTACCTGTACGGGTGCCTATAATTTAAACATAACTATCTCTAGTAGTGATGTGAACATCAGACCTACTGTATAAAAGTGGCACTTGTTGGTATTCACGTGAGTCACAAGCTTTAGAGACCTTGATTCCACAATGCTTGATACCCTCTCAGAACCAGGACTTCTTGCATTCAACAAGAGTAATGCTTGATGAAAAATGATTAACCTGTCTAACTACCAATTATACTAGTGCTGTTTCAATTTTCCCATATCAGTTATCCCTTTAAATCTTTCAAGGACACTTGTCACTCAAAGCAATATACATTTACAGACATTCAAGATAGTTGTTTTTTTGTTTTGCTCATTCTTAGAGAACTAACAAGTTGTCTTACCGCACTCCAAGTTTTAAAGGGTGATATGTAGCTGTTCTTTATGTGCTGGCTGTGAAGAATGGCTGAGATATCTCCTCTGCCTTGGTTAACAGTAAAACAGGTATGTTTCCTCCATTGGCTGCACTATGCAGAATAGGTCTCATGACCATACATCTTAATACATTCATGTTTTATTGCAGGTGACTGTGTTAGTCTTTGAGCTCTGTTATATTAATAATAGGATAGATCTGCCCAAAGGGAAAGACCATTACAACGTCTTATTCACATACAGTATGTGAAAACTGTTGACTAGTAGATTGTAGGTATGAACCATGTTTTCCAATGTATTTATACTTGATCTGTAACTTGACAAATGCCTCATTCTAGCCCAAGGCGTTGCATGTTTCTAAGCTGTTTCTCACAAACAAATGAGCATGAAGATTCATTGTCCATAGTAGACTTATTGAAGCGTTCAGATACTGACAGTGTGGCTCCTTATCTCTTTGGGTATGTAGACTCTAACTGGCCACAGATATTTGTGTCAAAAGTAGTGCTGCTCGGATTGTGTAACGATGCGCTCACCACATACAAGGCGTGACTGCGAGTCCGAGGTGTGGATTTGATAAACGCCAACCCCCAGCCGCGAGGGCGCATCTGGAATGTAGATAGGTCGAGGTGGCGGATCGGAGTAGGAGAGGTCAAGATGGTCAGTGATACTTGCTGAGGTCTGGATTGGAGAGGTACGGATAGTTGCAGGTACTTTTGCAGGTACTTTTGCCACGGTTGGGATTGGAGAGGTGCGGATCGTCGTGGGTAAACCGGGGTCAGGAGCAGAGAGATACGGATCATCGTTGGTAAGACGGGTCAGGAGCAGACAAGTGCGGAATCCAAAAAGAAAACAAGGTCAGGCAACACAGGACAAGACAGGCAAGGCTCAGACAGGAGGCAGGACTGCAGTGAACACAGCGCACATAAACAAGGAAGAACAGACCAATGAGGAGGAAGCATACTCCCCAGTATGCATGGCTGTGGTTGGCTGGTGGAGACATGGCAGGTGAATCCTATTACACAGAAGAGCAAGGAAACTTCTGCGCGCGTGTGCGGGTGCTGCGCAGTGCGGGTGCGCGCTGTGCGGCGATGACATCACTGCGTGAGCAAAGCCTGTCAGCGGGACGAGTGGGAACAGCATTTAGTGCCGAGTGCGGTCCGCGCGCGCTCCTAGAAGGAACGCTGGCATTCACTGGTCCGCGAGATGCACTGCAGGAGGCAGAAGAGGCAGGAGTCCCGATCGCAGGTCTAAGCAGGTACGGAGCGTGCCGGGGAGGGCGCGAATGACGGATCCTTACAGATTGTGAACTTGTATAGAACAAAAGACAAAAAGCTCCAGTGCTGCATCCAACATGACAAATTATATAGTTAAATACTCATCTGTTTATCTTATAAACAAGGGTAATTTAGTTAAATTCTTTGGCCCAAGTATTTTAAGCCTACAAGCATGTCACGATATAGCCCTTCTGTAGGTCCTAACACTACTGTACCTGTACAAAGCTCTTCTAACCTCTTTAATGGAGGGAGAACTGTCTTAATAGACTGGTAATTCACAAGTGTTTAGCCAGAACTGCTATTTACAAGGTGGGATGGGTGAGCTTGCAACCAGTAAGAAGGGGTCACAAACCTCCAAATTGATTACCAATTGAAAGTTACAAACACACACAGCCCCTTTAAGCTTAGAACCTTAACCGCCACGTCATATATTTGTCAATTGTGATTGTGACGTCATGTATATAAGGAAAGACAAGAATTCCCAGTGCTACAGTACATCCAATATGACAAATGATATGGTTAAATACTTATCTGTTTATTTTCTCATTGGCAAAATACTCTGGCCAGCAAATTTAACGAAATGAACCTTGCTTATGAGAAAATTCTAAAAGTAAAAAATTACGAAGTGTTTTGCATATAATAAACCAGTGGTTTTCAACCTTTTTTGATTGAGGAACCCTATAATCATATTGCAAAATTATGAGGAACCCCAACCCCCTCTAATAGAATTTCTGAGATCAGACGCATTGTAAGTAACCCCAACCTTCTCTAGTAGCGCGTCTGGGATCTGATGCATTGTAAGTAATCCCAACCTTCTCTAATAGCACGTCTGAGATCTGATGCATTGTAAGTAACCCCAACCTTCTCTAATAGCGTGTCTGAGATCAGATCCATTGTAAATTCTTCTCTATTTGGTAAACATTTTAAATGACCTGAAAATTGCAGGGTGGTTCGGGGGAACCCAAGGATTCCTAGGAACCCCTATTGAAAAACACTGAGATAAGTAGATACGTACATAACCATATAATATGTCATATTGGATGTAGCATTAGGGCTTTTTGTCTTTTGTTCTATGGTTAGATAGATCTACTGTATTTTATGTAACGTTATTAGCTTTTATTGCTTTTACAGTACAGATTAATTTTCTTTTTATCTTTCTTGGATACAATAAAATTACTGTATTAATAAATTCAATCTTCGGTATTGATACAGAGGCATTATGGTAATCAAGTTCTTGAAAAATAGCATTTGGCTTTTGAATCGTTTTCAGAATATAGTGCAGTATGTTCACATCAGTGGTGTAACTATGGCCCAGGATGCCCAGGCACGTCCTGGGGTCCCAGCTCGGGTAAGGGGGTGGGGCGCTGAAAGGAGTCAGAACCCTCACTCCGGATACTTGTACACCCCCCCTCTGCACCAAGCTCTTACAGATGCCCCGTGCTCTTCCCCATGGCAATGAAACTCATTGCCGGGGAGAGAGCGGGGCCTCTGTAACAGAGCTGCCCTTCTCTGGCATAGTGTCACGGTAGACCATGTCTTTTAACACCATTTTTTTTTTGTTTCAAATTTTTTTATTAGCCAACTATACAAGTACACACATATGATAGCTTGTCTTTAGCCTAATACAACGTTTTCACTTTTTAATTTTTACATAGATAGAGAGAATAGGAAAGAATATACCAGGCCTTTGCCTCTCGGGGCAAGGCCTCCAGCCCATATAATAAACCAAAAGAAGAGAGACAAGAAAAAGAAAAAAAAGAAAAGGAGGAGAGAGAGAGAAGGGGACAGGGCAGTGGGGTGGGTGTAACCAGATAGAAGGGGAACTCCCAGGGCCTCCCACCCGGTCTTGCACCAACATCCATCATTGCGCGGAACCTAATCCTTGCCTAATTTAACCAAGAGGGGGTCTTTATCTTGGCTGTAGGATCAGCCAGGGTTCCCAGATGTTATAGAAAGAAGTTGACGATCTTTTTAGAAAGGCCGACAGCTTTTCCATACTCATTACATCATTGACCCTTTTTTTAGCATTTGCTTGGAGGGGGGTGATACCTTCTTCCACGAGGCCGCCACTGCGCACCTAGCCACTGTGAGAATGAAGGAGATTAATTTCCTTGTTGGTCGGTCGATGTTCTCCTTTGGCCTGGCCAACAAGTAGGTCAGTGGATCAATGGGTATTGTGAGGTCCGTGACTTCTTTTATTAGAGTTTGTACAGTTAGCCAATATTTCTGAATTTCTGGACATGTCCACCAGATGTGGGCCATATATCCCTTTTGTCCACAGCCGCTCCAGCACAGATCGGAGGCCAGAGGGTAGATTTGTTTTATTCTCACTGGGGTAAGATACCAGTGAAATAATATTTTATAAATATTCTCCTTCGTTGTGGTACATATGGAAGTTCCCGAGGCCGCTTCCCTTATATCTTCCCACTCCTCTCTGTCAATAATTATGTTCAATTCTGCTGCCCATTTAAGCATGTAGTCATGGACAGGTGGGTCTGCTGACATCTCCATTTCAGTGTAAATTTTTGTTATTAGACCTTTTTGATGGGCTGAGTTGCGGCACAGCTGCTCAAAATTTGTGAGAGAAGGGAATTCCAATTTTGGGGAAATTGTCTGCGCAAAGTGCAGAATTTGGAGATACTTGAATGTGTCCTAGTCAGGAATTTCATATTTAGCTCGTAGCCCCTGGTAACTTAGGAACTTCCCAAGGCTCAATAGATCGGCGACTGCCCTGATACCTTTTGATTGAAATTGATCGTATTGTTTAGAATCACAACCTGGGCGAAATTTGGGGTTGTTAAAAATTGGGGTAAATTGCGATTTAGCGACCGTGAGCTTGAATTTGAGTTTAGCTTTCATCCATATTTCCCAGGTATGCCTCATTGCTCCTAATTTGAATTTACACGATTGCATGTCTCCTCTATTCAAAGTCCAAAGGCAGGTTGACAGGGAGGGCGTTCTGGCATGGTACGATTCTATGTCTAGCCAGCAGTATTGGCCTGGATTGGTGTTCCAGACCACTGCTTGCCTTAGTTGGGTAGCTTGGTAATATCTTGCAATATCTGGGACTCCTAGGCCACCTCTTGCTCTTGACGACATCAGAACTGCTCTAGCGATCCTGGGCCTTTTGCCCTGCCAAATGAAATGGAACAGTCATTTCTGAATGGTTTTTAATTCTGTGCCGGGCACTTGGACCGGAAGTGTCTGAAAATAGTATAATAATCTAGGGAGTATATTCATTTTAACCGAGATCATTCTCCCGATCCACGAGATTTGGTAACCTTCCCACTTATCCAAATCACTTTTTATCTTTCTAAAAAGGGCCGGATAGTTGTGGTGATAGAGAGTGGTAGTTCCTTGATACATTTACTCCCAGATATTTGATGTATGAGGAACTCCACTTATAGTTAAAATTTAATTTTAACAGTTTCACCTCTGACTCTGGTAAATTTAAATTTAGGGCTTCGGAGTTATCATTATTAATTTTGTAGCCTGAAATTTTGCCAAAATCCGAAAGCTCTTTTTGGAGATTGGGGAGAGATGTTTGAGGTCTAGAGAGAGTTAAAATAATGTCGTCAACGAACAACGATATCTTATAATTTATATGTCCAATTTCTATGCCCTGGATATTAGAATTTGCTAGGATTTTTGAAGCTAGAGGTTCTATCATCAAGGCGAAAAGGAGGGGAGATAGGGGGCAACCTTGTCTCGTGCCATTTTTGATATCGAATCTCTGTGCATTGCCCCCTGGTAATTTAACCATTGGCGAAGGATTACGATAAAGCGCACGAACCCCCTCCAAGTATGCGTCCTTGAAGCTGAACCTTCGTAAGGTATTGTCCAGGAATGACCAGTCAATCCTGTCAAACGCCTTCTCTGCATCTAAGCTTAATAGAACTGCCTTGGATCCTGATATGTGGACATGATCAACTATATCAATTTTCTTCCGGGTGTTTGCCCGCCACAAACCCGACTTGGTCGTTATGTATTAGTGTAAGGTTAAAACTGTCTTCTGCCAGCTCTGGAATTGATAAGGTTAAACAGAATACGCTGGCCTTGCTATTTTCACGGGAGGCTATTGTAAATAGCTTTGAGACCAACTGTTTCATGCCTGTCATGTTGTTAAAACAAGACTACAGAGGATAGGGCTGCCTTATAAGTCACCATTGTATATTCCTCTTGCTCAGCAGTTAAATGTTTTAAGCTCTACAGAAAAGGCATTATGTAGAGGTTACATGTAAATTTAGATGTGTACCCATATTTGTAACAGATGACAACTGTATTTTTGTCCCTGCCTTATGTATAAAACCTGCTTGTGAACCATTAAAATTTAGTTGTGGGAATTCAACTACGAGCCTCCTTGAATTCTTACAGCTCCGAGCTCGTATGCTATACTATTTGAAAGCATCCCATATCCGTTGCGTTATATGTGCTCCCGAGAGAAGTGTTTTGCTTGCCCTAGAAAAGGACCGGATCTGTAGAGATCTAACAGTTTTGGTGACAGAAGTGGAATTTCACACAGGAAAAGGGGTGAGTAAAGGATTCTTTTTATTTGTTTCTCACCTTTTCCTCTGTGAAACTAAGCAACCTAAATTTATAAGGGCAAAAGAACATAGGGTGAGAGTCCCTATTGTTTAATTGTGGGTAAGTCCCTGTAATCAAGGGTAAGTCCCCGATTTATGTAACAAAGGGTGAGAGTCCCTATTGTTTTATCGAGGGTAAGTCTCTGACTTATGTAACAAAGGGTGAGAGTCCCTATTGTTTAATCAAATGTAAGTCCCTGATAAGTAAAACGGACGGTATATGATTTCAAATAGGATGGCAATTTAAGTTAATGTAAAAATTGTTTAAAGTTAACTTAACATAAGTATTGTTTAAAGTTAAGTTAATAATTGTTTATTAATAAGTGCGCATAAAGTGTTAAGATTTCTTTCCTGTATAAACTCATTATGGGCACTAACATTTTGTCATCTAATGAACTTACTCTAACCTGTCAGCCCTCGCACAACCCCCTCCCTCACTGTCAGTGGCAAAATCAGCTGTCTCTCTCTCGCCTGTATGTATTGTAATAAGCAGCTGCAAGTAGCCCCCACCTTTTTTCCTCCAGCTATTTTTACACAGGCATAGGAATGTACCAAAATCGTGAATGGCAACATGGCTCTTAGGAAAAACGAACATGCAAACTCAAATTATTTGTGCAACATTAACTAAGTATGAGTATATATTAAGTTTAAATTAATAATATTTTCCCGTCTGAATTGAAAAGTGGAAAACAAGAGTATAACAGGTATAGGTTTCTTTTTCCCTCAGAATGTTTTATTTTTAAGTATGGATATGGTAAAAAAAAAAAAAAAAGAGGTTGATTGATTGAGTAATCCCTGTGTGTGTGCTTGTAAGAATCTGAGTGAATTCTATCTACAGTATATGAAAGTATTATTTGCATTAAATAATAAGAATACCAGTTTATTGTATGTATACAAAATTACTATTCAAGGTTTTGGCAAATGCTTCTAAAATAAGAATATAATTAATTGCTCATGTTGAAATTTAATTTTTAAAAGGTGTACACCACCACTATAATTTAAACTAATTTACACTGGGCAGGGGAAAGTTTTGGGTATCTGTGGAGAAAAAGAATAAAGAAAGGATGAATTATTTTTGTAAACAGTCCAGTCACTGGAATAATAAGGATGTTTATCGTACTGGCCAGGCAATTTATTTCCTTAAACAGAATTACAATTTTTTTCCTCTAAATCTCCACAGATAAAATCAGGTGAATAAGTTATATAGAATAACAGGCGAAATATATTCTAGACACAAAGCTAACTAGAAGCTCAGCATTTTAAAAATTAGTTTAAAAAAAAAAAAGTTAATTATGACATGAAGAAAAAAAAAAAGAGGATATCTTTATTAATTTAGTCTGCAGGATCAAACTGTTTTGTTTTCCTATTTATTAAAATAGGTGAGAAAATATGTGTCTGTTATTTTTGTAAAAAACTGGTTGAATGTGTGAAAGAAGCGTAAAATTCTGTTTGTTTTGTATCTGCGCTCTGTGCTCTTTTTGTGTATAACCAGTAACTAAACTATCTAAAAGTATATGTTAAAGCCTACAATTTTCTGTTTAACAAAGATCCAGTTTTAATTTTTGAATACCAGAAACATTGTCGGGCTGTGTGAAGAGCTGCATATTTCAAGCTGGCCCAAGTTGTATTGCAGTAACCAGTAATTAACCATTTTTTTTCTGTTACAAGGTTTTGGCAGGAAGCCCAGAGAGTTATTTGATCTTGTCTTATTGCTTGAAATGGAAAAAGGTGTAAATTGATTAATATAGAGTTCCAATAAACAGAGGACAGTAACCCAGAATGAGCACTCTAAACACCTGGTGGGTGGGTAACGAAGTGGTTAAAACTTAAATCTTTAATATCCATGTAAAATAATGGGGATTAAAACAAATATTAAACGCTCAGACCCTATAGTATGAACACAATGTAATGTTCTGGATCACTGATGAACTGCATAGAATCACTAAACTAGTGTTTTGCAGTGGGAACAGGTGGATAAAGTAACCAATGTAATCAGCACAGAAACTCTAGTGCTGAGCCATGTATAAGTGGAAATAGCAGTAAAGCAACGGACAAGGAAAACGGCCCCTAGCCAGGTCTGCCAGTATACTAGAGGGTTCTCTATGGAATTATTTTTCTGCAAAGTTGATCAAATATTTAATATTTTATCATTTTTAACCATCTTTTTCTCCCAAATGTGTCCCACCTTTAAATCTGTGTCTATGAGTTTTTTATGCTACAGGTTGTTCTTTCAGCAAATCAGATGCTATTTTGTGTTCTAAAAGTTTCTGTCAGAAGACTATAGCAGATTATATTTATATTCAGTAGGGTTCTTTTGAGATTTCTAATGAAAATGTTATACCCAAAGGTTTTAGGTTAGTTTTGCTATACATCAAGCAATTCCATTAAGGTTATGCTTTAAATGCTGTTATCCTTTATGTGATATTGTTCACATGTAATACAAGTGAACAAAAGGAGGGTGTTATTGCTGTTATTATTGCTGGCTGCCCTTGAAACCATATGGCAAGGGCTGAGAGTGTCAGCTCTTGGCTCTTGGGTATAATATTGTACCTTACTATGTTGCCTGTAATTTTTCCTTTTTATACCCCCACATGGGTATAAACTAGGAACTGTGTATGTAGAGTTAACTGTGTAAGCCCAGTGGGCTAGTTAATGCATTCTCTGTGTATTCCCTTTGCCTCATGGGCCTGCAGCTACCTGTGCGAGCTTATAAGTGGATTGCCTTGTATGGGTGGCCCCTTATGAGAAATAGCTGCACAGGGGAGTCTCCTGGCACATGAGGGAAAGGGAGGGGATATTTTGGCCTGTCTTGTCTGCCAGCAAGGTATTCTTAGCTGGTGTGTTAGAGAATAGAAGGTTTTAGAACCCCACATGATAGGTGCAAATGGTGCAGTGCAAGCTCTTGTGTCTACATGTTGGTTTTATGTGTTCTAAAACCTGCAATGCATTGTGTTTGTCCTGTGATTTAAACCCAGGTTGGTGAATTACATGTGAAGAAGCATTCCAATGCCCCAGCTCAGATATGGAGTGCCTGAAAGTGAACTGACCCTGTTATTTTCTATGTCATATTCCCTTATCGGAACTGTGAAATTTCTTGTGTGTCAGTTTTAGGAGGATATTTGGGTGGAAATATAATTATTTTGGTTGCAGGAGTTGTGGGGCCAAAGTCCTGGTAGTCACTTAATTTTCCCCAGCAAGCAGGCATGATTTGACAGTACGCAGTGTGAATTACACCAGGGCCTCCCTGTGCCCCCCAGACTACTGGATTTCGAGCCTAAATCTCCACAAGTTATTTTCCAAATAAGTATAAGGTTCCCCAAAGTATATTCTCTGTTTCTTGTGTTTGTGTTTTTAAGGTCTTATCCGAATAAACCACCATTTGTTTTTCTGCCTATTTTGCCTTGTGACTGATCCCTTAAATATAAAGGTGTATTTGGCCTGGCCTAATGTGACAATCAGATATAATTTTCTCTCATGGGAAGACCAATGGTCACCCTAGGTACCTTGTAGATTTAATGTTGTATGATTATGTTCTAAACAGACAATTTGAATCAGCATCTATTGTGTGAAACTAATGCAATTGTCTGAGTGTCTCATGTCCAGGTGCAGTCCTTCCAATTAGATGAAGATAAAGGTGACGCAAAAGCGCTTTTCATCTAAAGTGGAGAGCCCTATTCCAGATTCTACCCAGTCAGAGTATTTTTCCTGGATCCATGTTACACAAGTGCACCCACAGTCGCTTCAAATTAAAACTCAACACAGGAGGGAAGGCCTAAAGACACAGCCGTTCTCAGTTGGTGTTTTGGTTCATAAGAAAACCCGGCACTAACCAAAAAAAAAAAAGGAGAAAAGTTCATAGGAAGAAAATTCGGACCTCAACATATGAACTTTGAACTTTTTAATAACCTTTCTTTTTCCAGGTTTTATTATTTTAATTACAATGTTTATTCTATTAGGTTTATATAAGTGGTGTCCACATGAAGACGATAGGGTAGTAACAAGAATATTTTGTTATATAATGGAATCCTGGTAAACAAAGCCCACATCTTAGGTGCAATATATCCCAATGTACTATCCATACCTAATAAGTTGCACCCCAGGAACACAAGTTATATTTAACCCCTTGGAAAAAGACAAGATGCTATAAGATATTTGTAGAACTATATATATAAGAAATTGGTTATGAAGGGAGTAGAAATACAAGTATACCCTAGGGAAATTATTGACTCTGTGATAGAAGGATAGATAAAGTATTATCCTGCAACTAGACCAGGTTATGTTATTTGGGAAAGTGGTTCCAGTGTTTGAAGGTAGAGTTGAGGGTTGAGATTTGTTGGGACTTGGTGTTTAGATTATTTCGCTGGGAGCGAAGCTAGTGGATGTTTTTGTATGTGTGTCTGTCCTACTCATTACTCTCTGTGTTATGAACAGCAAAACTTTGGTCCAGAAGTGCGTTGCAACCCCCCCACCGATGCTATGTCTCTTTTTGGTGATAAAGATGTCAGCAGTCCCCCAGAAGAAGAGACCGAAAAAAAGAAATCAACTGGGCCAATACAATGGCCAGAAAAGAATCAAGTTATGCACTATGGGACTATTTTTTTGGTCCGGCAGGACTATGATATGGTTAATGGTCCTTTAAAAAGACTGTCTCTAAAGGATAAGAGGGGGCTGAGAAGATTGGATATGAGGAAGGTGGGGAGGTCGCCAAAGGGCGTGTCAACCACAAGGAAAGGATCACAAGTCAACCATTTTGCCTATGGCAGCCATTTTGTCTGTTGCGATATTCTGAGTAAATGTAGTATGTAAGATGTATGTGTTGGGCAGTTGCTCCTAGGAAATATTAACCCACACCAACCCCCACTTATGCTCAGAAATAGAATTTAAATAATGTTCATCATACCTAAGCAAAGAATACGAAATTGAAAGGCATTAATTATTAAAAATAGCTCAGTTAAGAGAATAGCGGGAGGTCTAATACCCTTTTAGGAATGTATGATTTATATGCAAAATGAGATTTTTAGTAGTCAATATAAATGCCGTTTTTCACGATACTAAAAGACGCTATTTTTAAGGCTCAGCAATAGATAAGAACAGTAGTTTTGTAAAATTGTATGGCATTGGGTTATCTGATGGCAGCACAAGGAGGGGTTTGTAAATTAGTGGGTAAAGAATGCCGTTCTTATATTGACACCCAATTAAAAAAAGTATACACCATGATATGGATACTCTTGCAGAAATTTAATCTAGAATGCGAGAGGAAACAAAAGAGTTTGATTTTACATTTGGCCTTGAAAATTGGCTAGGTGTATTGGGAATTAAATTCTTTACGGAATTAGGATAATCGCAGGTTTATTACTCTGTGTGTATGAATTAATCTAGATGACTAAAAGTGTAATCAGCTCTATTTTTGCCAAAGAAAGATGTTTCTGCTTCTAGCTCGACCATTATGTATATGCCTCCCACAAAGAGAGCGAGAAATACCAATATTCTTGGTACTCGTCAACCACCCATATGTTCATCTCTGATTATCAAACGAGATACCTAAGAGAGATAGGTTTCTGTAGGCACGTGGTCTCTTGGAGGTTTCTCCCTTGGAGTTTTTCCTCTCCTGAGTGGTTTGCAGAAGAATAAATGGGATTGGTCAATTGGTTTGTTCTTTCAGAACAAAAGGAGGTAATGTAAGGTTAAAACTGTCTTCTGGCAGCTCTGGAATTGATAAGGTTAAACAGAATACGCTGGCCTTGCTATTTTCACGGGAGGCTATTGTAAATAGCTTTTAGACCAACTGTTTCATGCCTGTCATGTTGTTAAAACAAGACTACAGAGGATAGGGCTGCCTTATAAGTCACCATTGTATATTCCTCTTGCTCAGTAGTTAAATGTTTTAAGCTCTACAGAAAAGGCATTATGTAGAGGTTACATGTAAATTTAGATGTGTACCCATATTTGTAACAGATGACAACTGTATTTTTGTCCCTGCCTTATGTATAAAACCTGCTTGTGAACCATTAAAATTTAGTTGTGGGAATTCAACTACGAGCCTCCATGAATTCTTACAGCTCCGAGCTCGTATGCTATACTATTTGAAAGCATCCCATATCCGTTGCGTTATATGTGCTCCCGGGAGAAGTGTTTTGCTTGCCCTAGAAAAGGACCGGATCTGTAGAGATCTAAAAATTAGTCTAGGCAATATAGGATTCAACCTATTTGCCAGAATTTTACTATATAGTTTGAGGTCATTGTTCAGGAGTGAGATTGGGCGATAGCTCCCACACTTCATTGGGTCTCTCCCATCCTTGTGTATGATAGCTAGATTGGCTAGTGACATGGATGGTGGGATCGGGTTCCCTTCCATAAAGAAGTTAAACATATTTAGAAGGTGAGTAGATAAAATTGGCAAAAACCTCTTATAATAAACATTCGTGAATCCATCCGGGCCTGGGGACTTAGACATTTTCAATGTGCTGATAGCTTCTGCTAGCTCCTCCTTTGATATTTTAGCATTAAGTATAGCGTTGTCCTCGTCCGTCAGAGATGGCAAATGGCAACTATCTAGGTACTTTGCTATGGATTCTGATGCAGCCGGTTCAGGGCGTCCGGCCTGAGTTCTCAGGTTGTATAATTTAGTATAAAATTTGGTGAACTCATCTGCAATCCTCTTGTCATTATACAGTATCTCACCAGACCTATTCTTGATCGCTGTAATTTGTGACCTTATTTGTACTCCTCTCAGTTTGCTAGCTAGAAGTCTATCGGCCTTGTTGCCGTTGTCGTAATACAACTGATGGTCCACTTAAGGGCCTTTTCTACGTCCTCTAGCTGAGCTTGTTTTAAGTCAGCTCTAGCATTATTCAGATATTTATAGTTTTTTTTAGACGGGTTGGATTTATGTTGTTGCTCTAGTTTAATAATGGCATCTGTTAAATTTTTGAGTCGTTTTGCTTTGACTTTTTTCCTATGGAATCCAATCGAGATAAACTTACCTCTGATTGCTGCCTTATGGGCTTCCCACATGACCGCCAGAGACATGACCGAGCCTAGGTTATGGAAAAAATAATCCTTGAGTGCTTTTTTGATCTCTATTTCAATCTCTGGGTGGTTTAGTAAGGAGTTGTTTAACCTCCAATTATAGGAAATTGATTTCGTGAATGGGGCAGTGAGGGTTAACATAATAGGTGCATGATCCGACCAGGTAATTGGGCTGATATCTGAGTTTGATGAGGCCTCTAGCACATTCTTAGATACCAAAAAATAGTCTATACGAGAGTAGGTTGGTGAGGGGCTGAATAGAAGGTGAAGTCCTTTTGGCCCTGATGTTGGGATCTCCAAATGTCAATCAGTGAGAAGTATTTTATTATCTCTCTGAACCTTTTCCCAGATTGTTGGGAGCGCGTCGCGTGGGAGCGGCCTGGAGTAGATGATTTATCCATGGCGAGGGTCGAATACCATGTTTAGGTCTCCCCCGACTATAACCGATGACAAGTATCCAGGATCAATTCCCTCAAGAACTGACTTTAGAAATTCTGTTTGATTGTCGTTGGGGGCATACAGGTTGCCTCAATGAGTCACGTCGGGTGCTAGAATTGACAGTCTACCAGAGACGGGTAAGGGGTGGGGAAGGTGGAAGTGCGGGGGGGAAGGGGAGTGGGGGGAGGGGGTTCAGGGTGGAGGGGGTGGGGGGGAGTGAGGGGGAAAGGGGGAGAGGCAGGTGGGGGAGAGGCAGGGGAGAGATGGAACTTGATTTCGACACAATTAGCCAGCGGGGCATCATATCACCTTTCCTAGGATATATCTTTATCAACCATTATTTTTGGGTAGCATATTTGGGTCTAGGACTAATCCGGTGATGGCATGCTAACAGAGGGCAGAAGGAGGTGGAAAGGGTGGGGGAGGAGGGGTGGATTCAGGGGAAAACATAGGCCTTTTTACCATTCTATGATTTATATCATAACATTCGGATCCTTGTTTAGAAACAGTTTGAGTGGCTCATACAATATGACTGTAAGCGCTGCTTATCTCCTTTAGCATTTTGCATTTAGCAAGCAGTATGTGCGATCCCCTTGATTTCCTATGCTATGGGAGAGAGGGGGGGGGGACAGAGAAGGGGAGGGGGGAACCAGGGGGGATTTGGGCAATAGGGGGGTCGAGTATGGGAAGGGGGGAGAGGAGGGAATCCTTAATTCAATGTCAATTAACATTTAGAAAAAAGGAACCACAAAAAAAAAAAAGGCAAACTCAGGTCTTATTTCTCATGGAGAGCCCAACAACCAATATTAGTCTACTTAATTCTAAAGAACGGAAAAACCTTTGGAGCGTGCAGGTCTCACGAAGTTCCTCGGGGCTCTCCGTGCGCCGTTGGTTGAGGACTTCGACAGCTCGGAATCAACTTCCCAGCACTTCATATGGACCAGTCGGAGCCCCGACCGCCCCGCCCCACCGTGGCCGGCACAACCTGGAAGGGTGCGCCGGATCAGGTAGGTCAGGGGACCCATGATCGGTCGGGGGTGGGGAAAGCGGCTAGGGCAACAGGCTCCATCTTGGCCAGGGGTGTCAGTGGCATTCACCTCCGATCAGGCCCCCCCCCTCCCACCTCTGAACCAGGGGCCCAAAGAGCTAAAAAGGGAAACAGCAAGGGAACCGCTGCTCCAAATCTTGATTGGGCGCCTCTCGAACTCCATAGCTGGTAAGGTTCCCGTCAGTGTCTTCTGTTCAATCCCTCCCAAGGCGGGGTAGTTGTTACAATAGGCCGGAAGCCCTTCATGCGGCCGCATTCGAGCATTTCTCTGGGCCCGCTTCATTTCACTGAGTAGGGTGATTACCAACAGGGCTAAGGGATGAGTGTCGAAGGGAATCACTTGTTTCGCAGCTGCTTCAGGACCGCAATTCTCTCCGAGGCCCTTATAGGGGCATCATCGTTCTCCAATCCTCGGGCTCTGGGGTCTTCTGTGTTCCAGGAGGGCGGCGGTATAAGGCCCAAAGCACGGGCAAACTGCGTCATGTCTCTGGAAACCTAATGGTGAGGTATCTCCCTTTGTTGTTCACGATTAGTTTAAAGGGGAATCCCCATTTGTACTTTATTTCATTTTCCCTTAATAGTAGGGTCAAGGGTTTGAGGTCTCGTCGGCGGCCTATCGTTACTTTGGACAGGTCGTTGAAGACTTGAAGATGTTCATCCCTGAATTGGATAGGGTCTATCCATAGGATATAGAGGGTCTATCCATATTGGATAGGCAGGCTTTAATTAGGTGTTCTTTCGTGGTGTAACTATGGAACCGCACTATCACGTCCCTCCTGCGCTTGGGGTCCTCAGACCGCGGTCCCAGCGCTCGATGTGCCCTATCCATTTCAAAGTCTCTGTCCTTTGCACTCCCACACACCGAGGCAAACAGGTCAAGTAAGTATGCTTGCAGCTGACCAGGCAAAACCGTCTCAGGGACTCCGCGGATTCTTATGTTTTGCCGCCTGTCTCGGTTGTCCTGGTCCTCTAGGCTGTCTTTTAGGAAGCTGATTTCCGCTCCCAGGCGAGAGATCTCTGCCTCTGCTGACACTTGGCTTTGTAGGATCCCCACCATTTTTTTGAAGCTCGGAGGTTCTTTCTGTCAGGCCTGCCATTTCTGACTTCATCTCCGCAACCGCAGGTTTTAATTCCGTTTGCAGGGATTGTTGTAATTTTGCGTGCATGGCGGTGAATAAGTCTTCAAGGTAGGTCCGGGTGATCCCTTCCTCAATGCCTGTATCCTCTCCCGAGCGGGCCCGCTCCACAGTTGCCTGCCTGAGGCCGCGTGCTCCTGAGGTGGTAGCGCCATCTTGTTTTTTTGTGGCCGACTCAGAACTTCGTTGCGGAGAAATACTTGGAAACTCCATGTCCGACGTTCCTTTTCTGGTTGTTTGCCATGGCTACACGATCAGTAGCTTCATGAGCCTATTTTTGGTTCGAAGAGTTTAGGGGAAACTATGCTTATTATCGGATTATACACAAGGATCTGGAGAGCTTCTCCTTCACCCGACCATACTCGTTGACGTCACCGACACACCCCAACACCATTTATTTTTAAGGATCAATCACAGGGCAAAACAAGACAGTGAAATAAAATGAGGTTTATTTTGGATAAGACCTCGGAAACCCACAAGAATACAAAATACAAAAATATACATACTTAGGGGGTTCTGGAGAATGAGATCTACCTTTCCTAGGTGCAGGGACCCACTTCAAATGGGTTTACCCTGTCTGCTTCTCTGCTTCCAGATATCAGAGTGCTGATCACACAGCAGAGCCTCTCACAGAATGTCTCTCAGTCTCACAGATAGTCTCTCAGTGTCTCCACACGCCTTCCCAGAGTGTCTTTCAGATGGTGAAATTCCATACTCCTTCCCAGAGTATCTCCCCCTCTGTTAGTCTCTCTCAGATGGTCCTCTGAGGGAATCTGATTAGCAGTGCCTCTTATATATCCCTCTGTGGCTATCCTTTACATGGGACAAGGGCTTCTGGCCAATCAGAGCAAACCTTATTGTCCACTCTTTCACATTCACCAAATGTCTGTAACACGGCAACGCTCTCAACCATTGTCTCAATACACATTTATCTGCGGGAACCTCAGCTGATTAAATCACAGAGTCCCCTCCATTGAAATGTATACATGTAAATCACATTCAAAGTCGGCTATCTTAGAATTGAGCACATCATCCAATTTACACTTTACAGGGCTGACTCCCAAATCACATCACAGAACAATGTTTACTAAACTGAGGAAAGGCTTGTCACAGGGAATAAAGTGCTTTGAAATACATTCTCACATACATAGGTCATTATTCATTCCCTGTTCTCCCCCAGATATTATGACATTTGGCTGGATTAAATATTACTAGGACAGCCAAGTTACACTTTTTGTTAGGAGTAAATAGCTGCGATTTCTCTTTATTAGGTCCCCCAGCTACCCCCACAGTCACATATAGTTATTCCACTGGTTCACATTAAATGCTGGTACTATGCAGAGATAAAAGAAATTATAATCCACCCGGATTTGCAAATTCCTGAGAGATTTTAATAGTCTCAAGAATATATATCCCCTCAAACTTCCCTCCAAATAACATAAGCAAATACAATATAAGTAAGAACATTTGAATGTATCAACCAAGTTACATGAAAATCTATGAACTACTTCCGATTCTGAAATGTGATTCTATCTTTACAATGTTTTTTTACTGTAGTTATCTGCTATTTACCTAGATATGTGTGTAGTGATTCAACTACAGCGGTATTAGAGATGTACAAAATATCTGCTGAAGTTATCAAAGCAGGCAAAATATCAATTCTCTCTCCAGTACCACTGCTTCCCAGCGTTGAAGATGAGCTCAGCTCCATTTAAATAAATGAGCTAAAAAATTCTTCCCCCCTGGTAAGTGGTTTCACAGCAATATATTAATTAACGACAGAGAACTTAAAATATAACATATTGTGAGAAGAAAAGTAATTAATCAATACAATCTCAAGTTAAGCAGAGTTATTTATCAATCACACGACTGCAAAAGTAAGGTAAAAAAAAAATGATTTATGATAGAAAAAAATGCCATGGCCTTTTTTGCAAACTGAAGGATTTGATAAATAAGTCCCTGAGAAGGCTAAAGAACATTTTTTAGGATGTATTCCCAGTACCTGGATGCACTTGATCAGTGTCATATGAGCTGATTTTTCCAAAATATGTCAGTTTCTTCTTATCTAGATTTTCAGATCATTCATAAACCTGGCATATTCACAAAGACAAATGTCACAATGTGTTTTATTTTGAGGCCAAACCTATTCACTCTTCTCTGGTTACAATGCTAAAGTATTTGTAATGTAATAATAGAATGAACAGGTAATAACTACATGATAAAAGAATGTTGCACGAAGCCAGGACATCAGAGACTGATCTCAGATTCCTGCAACATCCTTAACTCCCTGAAAAGGAAAGAACAACAGAATTGTATGGGAGAAGATATTGGGCTGGAGATTTCTAACGAGGATTGAGAAGGTATATGGGAGGCCTCGGTGCATTGTTCTATTTGCAAAACCATCAAAGAGTGGGTACAACATCTTAATGAGATGGTACCTGACCTCGGTTAGATTAGCTCATATCTACAGGGGAAGCAGTGGCCACTGCTGGAGAGGCTGCCAATCTAGAGGCATTATTTTTCATGTATTATGGTCATGCCCATTCATTGTTCCCATTGGATTGAAATGTGAGAACAAATTCAGCAAGTTGTAGCGATAAATGTCCCAGCAGACTTGATGACAGTGGTTCTGGGAAAACCTATCCCAGTTATTATCTATATGCCCAACAAATTGATCGCTCATGTATTGATGGCGCCACGTTGCGACATTACTCTGCATTGGAAACCGGCTAACTCAGAGGTGGCTAACTCCAGTCCTCAAGGGCTGATTTTCAGGATATCCCTGCTTCAGCACAGGTGGCTCAGCTGTTGACTGAGCTACTGATTGAGCCACCTGGGCTGAAGCAGGGATATCCTGAAAACCTGACCTGTTGGTGGCCCTTGAAGACTGGAGTTTACCACCCCTGGGCTAACTCATCTCCATTTCAGATCCATATAGATAAAGTTTAAACTATTAAAGTCTGACTCCCTCGGATTACTACATTTCCTGACGACTTCCCATCTAGACATGACATGATCAGCTAACATTTAATTGCAGTCGGATTTGGGTGAATAGAGTAGTTTAGATAGTAGGGACTCAAGAGAAGCAACTTCTTGATTACTGGAACATAATTAGTATTTCCTCATCACGCTGCAGATGTCTTGGATTTAAAAGATATCATGGAATAACTGATTTACAATTGTGCGGTACCTTGTCTGGTGTGTTCCACATTCCTCACGTTACCCGCTTTCTTTTTGATTCTGTACCCCAACATACCTATTATGAAAAAAAAAATATTTGTTCTGGAAACTACCCCGCCTCATCATAAACTCTTATATTTTTAATTTGTATTCAAATGTCAATATGACTAAACTGTAGTATATTTGCTTGTCACAGAAGGCATTAATGCTAAAATAGTTTGGATCACTAGATAACTTTAAGCTCTCTGAACATAGAAAGCATTTTTATTTTTCTATAACTATTTCTTATTTGACGTTTGATAACTGTAATTATAGGCCTCCTTTGGCAGCCATCTTAAAAGTGGCCATAAACCTATGAATTAACAAGCAGTTGCTATTCTGGAGAAAGGATGTAATGAAAGAAAAGCGTTCAGAGTTTTATTAAAAGGCGGCATCATCAAAACCTGTAAGTACGGTAACAGTTCTGCACCTTCAAATACTGTATGTTGTGTGCATTACATGTATTTGCTTAACCCCTTATGTGCCTGACAAGTAATGCAATGTGCTACAGGCCCACCTGACCCTCAAAAGCTGTAAACTTTAAGAATTATTTAGTGCAGATAACAATAAAACCCCACATACTTAAAAAATACTTGTTAAAACAAAAACATAAAATATATTATATCGTAAATCAGGGGTGTGCAAACGGGGGGGACACTTACAGAGGCCCCGCGCTCTTCCCCACAACATTTAAATTAAGTCCCTTACCTGCTGTCTGGCGGCTTCTGGCAGCATGGCGTTAAATGATGCAGCGTGTGGCATGACAGCACGTTACCTTGTCATCACATGACAGCGTTACGTCAAACACCAGAGAAAAGGTAAGGGGCTTGGGGGCGCCAGCAGGGGGGTGGGGAGGAGAGCAGGCAGGGGGCTGCAGACGAAAAAGTACGCACACCCCTGCTGTACACAATTCTAGCTGTAACTGCATAATGTTCCGTCCAATTAATATCTGTAACACAAAGACATTGTTATGCAACATATTAGCACAAACTGACATGCATATTCTATGCACAGGGACACAGATTCCCACATATCTAGTTATAACATATGTATATAAATTCAGAAGATACAGCAATAGCTGCCAGGGAACTTTGGTAACGTGAGCCTCTCCCCATGTGCACACGACATTACTCTGCAAATATTCATACAAGCTAAAGAAATTAGAAACCATTTAGAAAGACGGTTCAAACATTTTTTAAGAACTAATCAATGCAAGTATTTGGGACTGATTCAATATTGTCCGAAGCAGTTGATGAAAACGGCTATTTAATTTCTAGGTAGTTTCTGGACAATATTGAATTAGACCCTTTGGGGCCTATTCTAGTAGCTTTGATACCCAACTCATCGAGGCTTTTGAACAGCTATCGCTAAATTTTGCTAGGTAGCTATTCAGAAAGCCTTGAGGAGTTGGTCAAATCGTACGGGGAAGGCATTTTTTTGCGATTTCTGGTTCCTGGCCAAACACATCACGCGGCGGGAGCTGCCAAAAAGCAAATTATCGCCATTTAGCTAAAATCACGATATTCTAGTAGCCTCGATAAAGTCATCGAGCCTCTGGAATTGCGAGTTTATCAAAGTTTTCATCTCGCCAGCCCTAGGGTGGTGAGATGGGATCTGAGAATGGGACTTAGAACAAAAAATGCATTTTTCCTGCATCGGATATAAGCCGAGAGTCTCCGGAGCAGATACACATTAATACCAGCTCCGGAGACCCCCGGCTTCCAACCGATGCAATAATAATACATTTACAGGCAGCTTCCTTACCATTGTGGCTAACCGCTAAGGCAATGAAGGAGTTAACTTCCAGTGTCCGGTTTATTGTGGGTAGCGGGGGTCGGTGGAGGTGGTATTTGGACCACACTGGGTGTTTAGGCCTTGCGGGGGGTTGCAGGAGGAATTAACCCCTTCATTACCGGCACCCCTTATATGGGTCTGTATCTCGGGAAGCAGGGGGTCCCCGGACCTGAAAACAACACGGTTCTTCTCTGGAGACCCCCCTGCTCCTGCACACCAGTATTAAAATTTTAATAGAAACACTACGATCGCCTGCGAGAGATGTGCAGGGAGGACGGGTTTATTGCGATAGAATCGCAGGGAGAGAACTTGGAAAAAATCTGAGATGACTTTGCTGCCACACGGTTTTGGCATTATCCTGCGTCACGGTTTGAGGGAGTTTGAGATTCTTCCTGAATACAGTGATAACACAAATGACAAACCGTCCTGGGGGAACATGCCAGACCTTGCGAGATAGCAGCAAACTCATTGAAGCTACTAGAATAGGCCCCTTTGTCTCTTGGATGCTACGAGGTGTAATATTTTAAATATGTAGCAATATACCTCTTCAGTGGCAGCAAGACACTTAATGGCAAAAGAGCTGAGATCTTACACTTAAAGCACCAATCTTCCATAACAAATACTTTTTTTTGTAACTTACCTGTATTTGGAAAGGTCCTAAATCGTTACTGCCCCAGTGTAACTATCCAGAACCACCAGGTTCAGGAAATATTAAAATGTGTTAGCCACTGCAATTTGTATGCAGGATGAAATATATGGACTGACAACTTAAATGTGGAGAGGGTAGTCATATTTCTATCATAGGGTTATGTAATATAAATTATTACATACTGTAACCCTATGGTAGAAATGACTTGAGCCCCTTTGATGCCTGTGTTACTAAGGTAGGTTAATATTACTAAAAGTACCCTACCTACACCCTGTGGCTGGAAAAAGCATTGCTATGCAAATCTTTATCAAGCGCTAAGGCACCCCACCAGCTGGGGGCATCTACCACCAACACCTCCCTCCCCAACAGATATAACACCCCCCACCCCCATGCTGAGTAATGGCTAACAGGACTTTTGGCTACTATAACACTAAAATGACTAACCAAAAAAAAAAAACTCTTCAACATTAGTAATAAAATTATTATGAAATACATACATTAACCTATTGATTGTCACTGTGGCTACATAATATTCTTCATTCTCTAACACCACAAAAACTCCACCCCTGGCTTAGAATATCACATAGATTTCAGAAGAGCCACTTGGTTCAAGAATCACTTGCTAACCAGAGATAAACTGACTTTTAAAAGGCATTGGCTTTCATGATTTGCTAGGTAATATTTGCCAACAGGACCACTAACATGTAGTCTCTGGACATCATGATAAGGGCCATTTATGTAGGTGGAGTTGGTCATTTTTTTGTAGTCTATTACCCAGGACTTTTTTCTGGTGGACATGTGTTGCCTAGAGAAATGTAATGGTATTTCAATGTATCTTCTGTCTAATGCAGACCTAATTGGTCTAATAGTACCTTTTTGAATTACATTCATAGGTCCCCAGTACATGCCCCCAAAAAACTCAGAACCGGGGGGGGGGGGGGGGGCGACGACGGGACGGGACGGGACGACGGGGTTCAGTGTATCATATGGCAAAGTTTCTCTGTATAAGTGGAAAAGAAAATGTTTTTAAAAGTACCCAAGGTTTATATTTTTTATTAAAGTAAGCTTCAAAGGCAATCCAGGATATGGAGGTGTTAACCATTTTGTAACCAAGGGGGGGGGGGGAGAGGAAGAGAATTTCAATAAGCCCTCCTGGCCTGTTTCAATGGCAGTCCAGGATATGGAAGTGTTAAACCTTTTGTTAGCAAGGAGGGGAAAGGCAGGAAAACTTCAATACGCCACCCTGACCAGCTACAAAGGCGATCCAGGATATGGAGGTGTTACCCATTTTGTTAGCAAGGAGGGGGAAAGGAAGAGAATTTCAATAAGCCATCCTGCCCAGACTGACCGGCGCTAGGTAGAGGGAACGGGCCTCATATGCTAAGCGGCCAAGGTGTAAAGTTGGCACATGCCCAGAGCAGACTGAGATGCCCCTCTGCCAGGTTTGCAAAGTAGTGGCAACTCCTTGATAGGGGGAACGAATTATTCCCACAGAGTAGATTGGCTGCATGGGTTAAGTATAGGCCTGTTTAGTGCATAAAACCCCCTGCAGCCCATGGGGAAGGAGTTCCATCATGTAACAAGATTCATCATGCAGTGAAAGATCCATCTTGTAACCAGACTTAACAGCGTAACTAGTAAGTGTATTTTTCGTTGTAATTGTATATCAAGCTATATATGTTAATTCTGTAAATAAATCACAATTTATTTTATCTCTTGCTTTGCTCAATCAAAGGATCTGGGTATTTTGGTGTTAAAAGCATTGGTCTCCCGTGACAGGATATTTAACACACTTTACAAAAGATATCCTCTAATGTTAGGGCAGGTAGTGGTGAAATAACAAGTTGCCAGTTGTTCCGAAGAGGATAAATGTCTACAAGGGTTTAAAGACAAATGATCATTTCTCCATATATTATTGATCGACTTCACCACAGCTGTGATCTGTGAAAAGAAATGAATTGCAAGCAAAACAGTCTTCCTCGTGCCTTTTTATTATTGCCAAGTGTGACTCAACTGTGTACTTGGGGTTAATTAACTCTTGTACCATTGCATTATTAACTGAATAATGTAACAATACAATATTTACCTAGGGCTTTCAGAAATACAGGTTACTTTTTCTCAGTTGACAGGCTTCCTCTAGGACTTTTGTGGTTGGGTTTTCCTTTCAGCACCATGTAGGTCAATGTAGTCATGTGGAAGTAATTACAGAAAATAACCTGTACTTAAACAACCCACTTGCTGAACTTTAAACCCTTAAACAATAACAGGCTAGTTTGATGTGCTTTTTAAATGTTATAACTGATTATAGCCCTAGGTTTTTATGCATCTTTTGAAGTAGAACGAGGCTATCACAGCAATGCATAACCTCCGTCAAATCCAATGTACTGTATTAGTGCCAGGTAAAAACAAAATGTGTCCCAACTCCAATTAGCAACATACCTTGGAGCTATAATACAGTGAAGCCCTACTAATCCATTCTCTATCTTTTCCCCTTTGTTTCAGAATGTATTCTTTTAATAATAAATGCTAATGTGGAAAAGACGTACACAGATTTCTTTCTTTAAAGCACGAAATGCTGACTATCGGTGTTCTAAGTAATGTAAAAAAAAAAAAAAGATCTGAAAAAATATTCTATATTTGGATCGCTAAATGTAGGCAATATAGAACCAGCTTAAGAGCCAACACTGCAAATAAAGACCGATATAAACTAAGCACTGTGGTTGCCACAAGGAAATGTCATTTTTAATGGAGCTTGTATGTATATGTAACATGTATATGTTGCATGTAACATGTACATCCCATAATACCTCTCTTTCCCCCACAGTGTATCTGTGATGTAAGTTCCCTAGTTCCCTAGTAAGTTCAGGGCCTTCATGGGTTAATATATGGGCCATTGACCCCCCTTTCTGCCCACTTGTGATGGAAGTAAGGCGTTGACTCATGGCCTGTGTAAGCCTATCAGTGATGGGTACAGTCCATGAGCCTGCCCCTTCCTAAAGATAACCAGTGGGTGTTGCAAAATTAGAGCAGTCTTGCTCTGCCTACCAAGGTGAGAGCATGGGCTTTCAGCCTCTCCCATTGCGTGGATGAGCTTGCCAACTCTAGGCTAAAAGACCTGGGAACCACCAAGACTCTAGCCCCATACTATCGGGGCAAGCACCATCCTGAAGTCTTGAGACGTTGGACTTCAACAACTATGCTGTGTGAAGAGCTGATGCAGCATGTCCAATAAATCTACTTACCTCTGCCTGGGTGTCAGTTCCTGGGCAGGAGGGGTAGGGAGTGCGGTGGTGGAAGCTGGCATCCTACATCCTAGGAGCCATCACAGCTGGAGGCGCTGAATCAATGATCAAGAACCTAGAGACCACCCAAAAGACTGTCTTGTTGCCACTTACCATAGCGGCTACTCAGCTCTCCTGAACCAGCAGGTATGCCTCAGCACCACACTAAGACAGTAATGCAGTCCTTCTCCCAAAGGGGGGCATGGGTTAAATTTGGAGTATTAGGACAGGGTTTCAGGCTTAGCAGAGCAACCTTTCAGAGGTTGAGGCTCAGAGCATAACTACATGCTGGGAGTGAGACTCAGTGTGTGGCAGCATGCTGCCAGCAAGGGTGCCTGTGAGAGGTGAGGCTAGTGATAGTTGCCTGGGGGACCCCGGCATACCATAACCATGGCCCACTTTCCCCCGTTTGAAGGAACTGGAGGCTATGCTGACAGGTAGAAAGGCACTTGAGCTGGTGTTTGGCAGAACACAGCATGCTGGAAGGGAGTTTCATATAGCTGATGAAAGTTGTGTATGAGCTATCTGCAGCCTGAAGGAGTTAAGTGCTTAACCGAGCAGATGTTAAGAGGGGCCAGGGCCCCTGATGGTACAGTGCCAGGGACCCTTGGGCACCCATAGTTCACCTTAGAGCTAGAGGTCCAGGGGTAAGCCCCATTATGTACTAGGAAGCCCCTGGGCACCAAGCACATAGGCTGTGCGGGAAAGGGGGAATCCTCACTGGGCCACATGTGGAGAGATAGAGCAATCCCTGAACCTTTCCTTAATGGATGGTGTTGGGGAGCACCTTGGTGGCATCCAGCATCGGGGAGCGTGTATAGCCTTCACCCAGTTATGTTCTATATTGGGGCTCCAAACAGGAATAAGTCCTGGGAGCGTGTACCCCAATTTGTGTACTCTGCCATTAAAGGGAACCACCTGCTGCAGTGATTGTTGAGGATAGGGCACCTGGCAGTACCCTGACCCTTAATCCAGGTAAAACAGGGTAATATACTGAAAATAGCACTTGTACTTTGTGAAAATTGTGCTGTGGGGGAGTCGCATCGGACTGTGCCATCCGTTAGTAGCGTGACCCCCACATTGTCAAGTCAGGTTTCCTGATGGGGCTCCCAGGATGTTTGATCCTGGGAGAGTGTTACCCTGATTAGTGTACTCTACCATATTGGGACCACCTGCTGCAGTGATTGCTGAGGAAAGGGGCACCCAGTTGCACCCTGACCCTCATAGGTGGTAAACAGGGTTTTGGGTACATCCACTAGCACCACCGTGCTATGCGTACCCTGTACTGTGGGGTAGTCGTACCGGACTGTGCTGCCAGTGGTAACATGACCCCCACTTTGCTAATTGTATGTTCTGTATTGGGGTCTCCCAGTGGGAAACTTATCCTGGGAGCGTGTACCCCAATTTACAACTGGTAACAAGGGACAATCTATTACAGTGGCTGTGAAGATTGTGTACCTGGCAGGCTCTAGACTTCCATAATAGGGGGTTGAAAGAGTAACAAGGGACAGACCTCTGTGGTATGAGGCAGGGATCCTGTGCACCTCATGTGCGATCTAAAATGGCTGTCACCACGTGGTGGTTGCGCGGTTAAGATATCCAAAATGGCGCTCCCGCCAAAGCAGTAAACCGCATGGGTTTGCAAACACTAAATGCAAACCTTTGCAAACTAAGTTGCATCCTTTCAGCGTCAAATTTTGGCCCCGCCCCTCAACGTGACTGGCACAGTCAGAGCTGGTCACACTCTGCTTCCAGCCCTGCCTCTAATTCCACCCAGAGGAGGAGCTAATAGCGAGTCCATCAGCCAATCATAGAGAAGTTTAGTGCTGGGTGGCCCTGCCTCTGAAGACTCATTTATCTGTGAGCTGTAAAAGAGAGAGGAGCTGTCATACCATTGTGAGGAATCACTGTAAAATGGCTGCCTCTAGCAAATCTCTGGATTTAGAGGGAGGGAGAGAGGAGGAGGGAGGAGGGAGGAGGGAGGAGGAGGGAGGAGTGAGGATGGGGGGTGTGTGGAGGGTGGAGGGTGGACATGGGTTACATACATCTTTATTTACATAGTGCCCACAGCTGTACTTAGCTATTTACAAGAGACAATACAGGGAATTATAGAGCAAACACACAGATACCCAGTAACCTCATATAAACCCCCCAAATTACCACAATATATATATATATATATATATATATATATAATGTTCGACAAACCTATACATTTGCTCGCCCCGGGCGAGTGGATTTAACATCGTGGCGAGCTCCTATTGGCCCAAGCAGCACACGTGTGGTACTAGGTGGCGAGTAGATTTTTTTTGTCCGGCGAGTAGATTTTTGGGTGATTTGTCAACCACTGTATATATATATATATTCACACATATACTGTAAGTGTCAAAAGGAGTGCTAATGAACGTGGCACTGTATACTACAAAAAACAAAACACAAAGGGAGCCCAGAGCTACTTCCAATATGACAAAAATACACAGTGAAATACCTATTATATTATAACAACAAGAGACAAAACATGCTAGCAACAGAGACCAAAAATGTGCGATGGGAGAGGTATGATGAGACCCAGGATAGAGCTTTGTTGCGGATACCAAGGGAGTTTAGAATCTGTATTGTATGCGTCTAAGTACTAACCTGAAACATCTCCATCTGCTCCAGCAGCAACAAAGGTAATTTTTTTCTTTTTCGCACAGAAATGGACTGCGCTCGGTGTACAGATTTGAACAGTATGCACTAAAAAAAAATAATGCATCTGTGTGACAAAAAACAAATATAAAGTGCAAAAAAAAAAGTCAGTCACATAAGCAAAATGGCGCACATCTGTTAAAACAAGAAATGATGCGTCATCTTCATGAAGCATTCATACATACTGTAGGATGCACATTTTATAAAGGTTTAAGTAATTTTTTACCACTGAAATAGTCGCACAAAAATGTTTAAATATAATCTCTTGTACCTTGCCCATTAAGAACAGTATCAGTAATGAATACGATTGAGACACAACTCAGTTTACAAGTGGTTACTAACTTCCTGGAACAGAAAATGTGTTCACACACAGATGTTATTTTCATGACATTGTAAAGATTAATGACAGGTAATAGTCACTGACCCAGTTCCTTATTGGGGAGATACAACATGCAAGCTGTTTGGAGCACTTTGATAACATTTGCACCTAAACACTATTTTATTGGTCAATATAAATACCTTGCTTACCCAACCATTTGTTTATATTTCTTATCAAAATGTATTTTCTGCCGTGACTCCCTGCTACTTTTAAGATCATTCTAATTTTGTCCTTCCCTTCGCCCCTGAAAGGGGCCGCCTCACCAAGGAGCCAGAGGAACTCATTCCAAAGATATGGTTATTGGGATAAATCAAGATGACGGACGCCTTAATAAAATTAAGTATAATTCTATATTTGTAATATATTGCTATTAAGTCTTTTAATACAATGAAACAATTTGCTACAGATACAATAGTGAATGGAATCTCATTGTCCACATGCAATGTGTAATGTCTCAGCCTCGGCTTATTTTCATGGACTGGAAGCCGCAATTAATGGAATCTACTACAGCCATTGACATGCATGGTGATAACAAGAGGAAATACGTGGGAGAGATGTGCAAAATAGGGAAAGGTGTGATAAGGTAAAAGGAGAGGATACTGATTGTCATACTATGGCCTGGAGTCATCAAAGTTGGGTATCACTTACCAGGTTGCTTCTCTGCAACATCCTTTGTGCCCGCTAGTTATGAAAGGCCTGCTACTGGGAAGGTGAGATCACTTCTACCAATCTCATGTCATAGCTGGAGAGATTCCCCCCTCCGGCGGCCGTGTTAGCGTTTTTTTTTAATTTCTTCTTGCTGTCTGCCTGTGTTTTTTGAGCATATTAACAGGTCTGACAAAATTGCCCATGGCATTCATTTGACTGTGTATTTCATTACAATTCCTGGTCTTCTCTGCTATACTCTCTTTGGGGCTTTTAATAATTTATGACATAACACTATGGTAGAAAATGATATTACCCTCACCCATTGGATTATGATGCGGTAATGAAAGCATTATTATCAGTTCCATTAACTTCCACATCCGTACACCGGAACATCTTACTGCTGGGGATGGGAGAAACTGTCAAAATTAATTCCTCAGAATTCCGCGGAACATTTTGACAAAAATGCGTTCTGCACACCAAAATCCACATGTGGTTTGCATACCTAAAAATGCAGGTGATTCATTCAAATCTGCCATTGACTACAATCCGGATGGATTTTTTTTTTAGAATCCCCAGACTGATTCTTAATCCGTTTGTGAGAGGAAGAGACTTTTCTAATTTCATTTGCAGTTGCCAGTTGTGTATATATCCCCTCAAACGTCCCTCCAAATAAATTAGGGAGACATGCCTGTGCTGAAAAAGGAGCACACCTGAGGTATCTGGCTGGGAGATCTGCCAATGGCTATGCAAAGTATATTTAAATGAGACCTGTTCCGCACAGGAGGGGCCAGTGCAGGGGGATGGGGGTAGCGGGACGGCCGGAGCAGCGGTGGCGAAAGGGTTGTGGTGGTGGGATGGCCCGGGGGGGGTGGCCGGCGGCTACAGGGGGGCCACTGCAGGGAGAAAGGCCCGGTGCTGCGGGGGCAAGATGGGCCAGTGCAGCGGGGGTGGCGGGACGGCCAGAGCAGCAGTGGCGGGAGGTTTGTGGTGGTGGGATCGCTCGGGGGGGGGGGGGGGTGGGGGTTCCAGTGGCTACGGGGGGGCCACTGAGGGGAGGTGGGTGGCAGTGCTGCGGGGGGGCCCGGCAGCTGGTCGCAGCAGTTGCCGCCGGCCCCGCTGCAGAGCACCTAAGCCACGATGCTGCTTGCCTGCTACCGCCCGCGCTGTGCCTCCTTCACGCGCCGGAAGCTCACTTACTTCCGGCGCTGCCAACAGGGAGACCGATGCCGGGTGCAGCATTTTTTTATTTTTTATTAAATTAACGGACGCGCAGGGGGCCCGGCTGCTCGGGCCCCGCTAACTCACGGGGCCCAGGACACCAGTGTATCACTGTCACATCCTACTTTTAAGTTGCTCACTGCTCATACATTGACTAATCTAGCTAATAGCGCATCTCACAGGTATCTCAAGTGTGCTCCACAAGGAACATTAAACTGTCAACCAGGAAGTGGAAGTAGCCTGCTTTTAAAGGAAGCCAGGGGGGAGGGAGCTATTACAGGTATACTGTATGTACTCATGTTGGTGATACACGAAGGCTATGCACAAAAATGGCTATGGTATAACAGAACAAGGACAAACATATTCACTATTCCATATGCCAGAGTGCCAGACACATACTGAATTGAAATACTTTATTTTACAATAAATACAACTCTACAAACTGTAGAAAGTTATTCCACTTGGGATTACACAGTTATAACTGCGGTTTGACAAGCAAGCACTATTATTATTTGTAGACTAATATTCTTGGTATTATCTGTATGGTATACATTTTCATCTTATTAGACCAGATCTGTGCAATCTCGTTTCATATAGATTTTATAGGGGGCTTTAAATCCCTTGTACTGTACGTACCTATCTATTGACGTAGATAGGGTCTCTTTCGGGGTGACTGCACCTCTGAAGAAGCCAACGTGTGATTGAATGCATTTTGATTTTTCAATCAGCATTATAAAAGAAGCTCTAAATCCGGCGTTTTTGTTCTGCGAATATAACTATACAGGCTTCGTCATTGCTTATCATTTTGCTTAAATTAGCGCTAAGTACTAGGTCTCACTACTAGGACCAGCACACATTGTAGTTTGATCACCCTCAGATCTTGTGCTTTTTATAATTACTTTTTCTTTTATTATTCTTTTCATTCTTTCTCTTAAATATATCACTTTTTAATTCACGTACTTAGGTTAATACATCACAGATACATTGTATTACTTTAATGTATCATTGTTTTTAATTGTATACACGTATGTATTAAACGTTACTTTGTCCGGGTTATTATACATCTCTAAATGGTATGTTACCCACTTTGAGTATTAAGGAGTACAGCTCATCTAACGGATCGCCTTTTTTCTCTCTCCTCAGAGTCTAATAGAGATTAAATAAAAACATGTTTAGCTCACACTGCTGTGGGCTAGAAAAGTGGTGGTTGTGGGTTCTAGGCTTGTTGGGTCTGACAACATTACAGTCATTAGGTTGGTGCTTTAGCCTTATTATGAGCTCTATATACAGTAGTTGGTATGGAAATCTTTTTAGAAAGTTTGGCACATGAATCATTTAAATATACTTTGCATATCTCCCAGCCAGATACCTCAGGTGTGCTTCTTTTTCAGCACTGGCATGGCTCCCTAATTTATTTGGAGGGACGTTTGAGGGGATATATCCACACGAGGCGATATATATATATATATATATATATATATATATATATATATATATATATATATATACATACACACACACACACACACATACACATATACATATACACATACACATACAGTATATATATATATATATATATATATATATATATATATACACACACACAACTGGTGACTGCTAATGAAATTAGGAAGGTCTGTGTCTGTTTCTCTGTCTCTTTCTGTCTTGTCTATCTCTCCTTAAACTAGCGGTGCGCAAACTGGGGGGCGCAAGATTTTTTTTGGGGGGCGCGGGCGGATGCAGAGGTCCCGCGCTCTCCCTCCAGGCATTTAAATTAAATGCCGGGGAACCGCTCAAGGCCTCTGCAACCTCTACTTACCGGGATTCTGCCGGCTTCAGCACGCGTGACCATGGCAACACGGCATCCAATTATACAGCGGGGTCATGTGACATCACTGTTGCTATGGTAATGTGCCGTCAAATGACGCCGCGGGTCACATGACATGACGTCCCGCGACCCCGCGGCGTCGAAAGGAGGGCGCGGCCAAGGGAGAAGGTAAGACGAGGGCGCTGCAAAAAAAGTTTGTCGCCCCTGCTTTAAACAATCCGTTTCTGAATTGTCAAAAATTCATTCAGGAACGGATTGTTCTTTGCCTCTGAAAGAAAAAAATCAGCGATTTTGGATTTCTCTCTTAACTACGCTTATAGTACTTGCTACAGCGACGTTGCGCAGCGCCATAGCAAGTAAATGCAGTTTGTCACGGGTGCCCATAGTGGGCGACTGCGACAGAGCTGTCGCAATCACCGGTAGTCAAAGGATTTTGACTTTTTCGCCAATCACTGCGTGACATCAGCAGCACGTGGGCAGCTCAGCCAATGAGGGTCAACCGTTCACAGCCATGCCTCTGTCATGCCCCGTCTCCCTCTCGTCTACTGCGACGGCGAACGTCATGCGGTTGCGTCGCCGTAGCCCTTAGTATACTGTAAATGTAGTCTTATATAGCATGTGACTCATCTTACACACAATACAAACACAAGTATACAGGCTCTCTACACCATTTCCTCCAGTCCTATTTGGGGAACAGAAGTCTGATTGTCCGTGTCCTTGGGACAAATTTGCTATTTCAACAAAGCAAATGGGGAGCCTGTGATATACCTGGCAACACTAACTGTATATAATTATACCACTGGTCTATATACTCACATTAGTGAAACAGTACAATCTTGACAACTTTCTCGGGTAGAATGTAAGACAACACTCTGATATATTATCGTACTTAAGATTTAGCTATTTACAACAGAGTCAAGCACTCCCACACACGTAACCCCTTCATGTCAGAGGGTTTCAAGTTACATTTAGGATCAATTTGATGTTGTGCTATTGCGTGTATAGCTAGCAGGGAGATGTCTTCTGGTAAACCATTCAGCTCTACAGTTTGTAGAAGGGACAGTAGTGAAAAGATGTGTGAAAAAAGCTGTGTGGACAAATATTTCACCAATAGAATTATAGTGAATTGTAAATTCGGACTTTCAAAGTGTAACACCGTGCTCACCACAAACAAGGCGGGACCCCTGTACTGAGGTGGGGATGGGTATAATGCCACCCACAGCCACGGGGGCATGTATGGAGAGCGGATGGTCGGGCAGCCGGGTCAAGGTTGGAGAGAGTAGGATGGTTAGGTACTTGCCGAGGTCAGGGGTAGGAGCCGGTAGAATGGTCAGTGTCCGTTTAGCCGTGGTCAGGGGTTGGAGCCAGTAGGAGCGTAGAGGTCCGTATGCCGTGGTCAGGATTGGAGAGATGCGGAAGGTCAAAGGTAAGCCGGGTCAATAAGCCAGAAATGCGGAGACCTTGGAGATAGCCGGGTCGGTACACAGGAGATCAATCTGAAAGCAAGGCAGCAGGGAACAAGACAAGGCAGGACAAGGAACCAGGAAGTGGGAGAACAGCGCTAACTGGAACTATGCTCAGCCAAAGTGCAAGTGGCACCACTGAGCATATATGTGAGAGCATGACCAATGAGAGAAGGGGGCGGAGCGGTGGCGCAGCCTCCGCGGAGGGACAGATAGCCGGAGAGACACAGGAGACAAGTGGGCATAATAAGGAGAGTTGACACGCAGCTTGGGATCAGTGCACACTCGTCACGTGTGCGCGCGCGACGTTGATGCGCGTCACAAGTGGGGGGCGGAGCCAGACTCCGCTACTTCAGAAGTCAGGTCCTGCGGGAGCGCGCGCGCACAGTGAGGACAGCAGAGTTGGGCGAGACATCAGGTAAGGAGAGACTGCGCCGTGAGGGATGCGCTCCCCGATTTCTTACACACAGAAAGTTGGAAGAGATTTCATTGATTTTTGCGGTAGTTTGAATTTACGTGTTGTTTTTTTTTGCAGAATGTTTAGAAAATCAGCAAAACAAGAAAAAACACAAAAGCGCACCAAGATGAGAGATAGATATTGTATTAGCAACAAATAATAAAATTAGTAACTTACATAAAAAATTTCTTTAATAATCCCCGATTCTGGTGTCTATCACAGGAGTAGGGCATCACATAGGAAGTATGAAGGGTAATCTCAGTTCTGAGAGATCAGACCCGCGCGCTGGGGCTGTCTCTGTTCACTCTCCTGTCCTCCACGTGTGGTAGCGTGGTGCAGAGTGTAGCACACATGTGCAGGAACCGGGGCCTTCAATAGGTGTACTTAGGATGCCTGTCCGTTTTTGATAGCATAGAAACGATCGGAAATAAGCAGGAACGGTACACTTGTGTGTGTACTGGTGGTGGGTAGTAAAACGGACAGGCATCCTTCCTATGTGATGCCCTACTCCTGTGATAGACACCAGAATCGGGGATTATTAAAGAAATTTTATATGTAAGTTACTAATTTTATTATTTGTTGCTAATACAATATCTATCTCTCATCTTGGTGCGCTTTTGTGTTTTTTCTTGTTTTGCTGATATTGGTACCACCATCGGGGTTCCGGTGGAGACCACATTTGGAGGTGGGGGAGACACCTCATAAACACAGAAGCAGCAAAAGAACTGAGAGGGACCAACACTCCAAGTTTAAAGAGCCAGAGCGCGGACTGAACTTTTCATCAATGTTTAGAAAATCATGAAAAAAGAAGCAGGACAATATTTAAGGTAACACCTGTTTCAATATTTAAGGAAAAACATTTTTATAATTGCATATAAAGCAGAATATGCATAGAGTTTATGACCTGTGGCAAAACATTTCCTCAAAATTAGATAGAACAAATTATTTGGGAAAAATAAATCTCAACACTTTATGTAAATATGTGAGTTTTCCACAGCTCTTTAATCACAGTACATCAATAGAACAGTAAATATGTTGGGTAAATCCGCAAATGGTGGAAGAAAGAGATAAAATCCTACACATATTCTGAAATAACTGGTTTCACACAACTCTAAGCACTGTGTGATACAGATTATCATAGCATCATACATCAGAAGAAAATATTTTTAATACATTCTTTCTATTGCATTTGTGAAATCCATTCTACTTCTAATGTACATGAGGTCTGGAAAATATAACATTGTGTTACCGCAAAACTAACACTATGAATCAGCTGTTTGCAGAAAGATCTTTTTTGAGTTTTGATCAAATGAAAGTGCCCAGTTTTGCACAATAATTTTTCAACTGCAATTAATTTGATGGATTCTTGGCCTGGTGGAATCTGTGTTGCAGTGAAGAGTTGTAATCTAACATGGATAAGCTTCTCCAACAATGGTTAATATGAAATATGACCTTTTACCTAATTTTGTATTTGGCATGACTGTTTATTTATTATAAAAAAAAAATCAGCAATGCATTATCTCAATGGGACCACTGCATGCAATACAACTCGGGATGTATTCAAAAGGGACCATGTGCAGATAATAATAATCAGATGTGTTAACCTCTTCTGATTTGGTTTGCAAGTAAGTGAAAAGCATTCATGAAACAAATTGCAGCAATTGCTTAAACTTGCACAGAAACTTGGTTTGTACAGGCATACCCCTGTTTAAGGACACTCATTTTATATACACTCGCGAGTACGGACATTTTTTCAACTGCACCTTACCTCTGTGTCCGTATGCTCGCTTCGCGAGTACGGACACTAAGGCTGGGGCCATGGTACCGCAGACCGTGCGTGATCGAACAGATGGCCTTAAGGCAGTGTTCGTGTCCATGCGGCATGCAGGCGAAAGCGGGAGAGGGCGCGCGTTGCGCAAGAAACCAGTTGAAACTGATTTATTGGCGCGACAGGCTGGTCAATGAGGGCGAACCAGCTCCGTGACGTCACTGTCACACCCTTAGACACGCCCACAGATGACGCCCGTGCCATGGCCGAAAAACGCACCCACTTCACGCAGGTAATGTCACGGCCGCACACGCCTCTGCACGGGCGAAGGCACCATGGTCCCAGCCTAAGGCTTGGTCCCGGCTACTGACAACGGCGTGTGCGCCTCTCACAGTCCCTCACCTCCTTTCTAGCAGGCCCCGGTGTCACCTGCTGCATAGGGAGGGGGAACACTAAGGCACTCTAAAGGTTAATATAATTAATGTATTCTATCTATATATTCGTTTTTTTTCCTCTTCTGCACTCTTAATTTGATTGATTGGCCTCTGGGAGTTGAGATCACTTCAGTTGTGTGTCTGTATGCTTCTGATTGACCACTGTGTTCGCTCTATTTTTCTGTATGTGCTGACTCATTTGTGACTAATACTGTCCCCGAGCTGCTTTGGCATATAATATATATATATATATATATATATATATATATATATATATATATACACACGCACACTTTACAGGCATGCCCCGCATTAACGTACGCAATGGGACCGGAGCATGTATGTAAAGCGAAAATGTATTGTAGCCAGGTCCCCTCTGGCTCCCCTTTTCCCCGTTCCTCTTCCCCTTACCTTCACCAGTGAGAAGGCAGTTGCGGGGGCGAGCGCGTCTCTCGGTGGCGTCAGAGGTACGGCGCCGCCATCTTTGTTATATCCGCATGGGCGCGGAGGCTCGCGCATTCGCAGATGCGACGGCCAATACAGTGAGCGCGAAGGGGCAGAGATGGCGCTCCATAGCGCAGGGACTCCCCAAGGTCGCAGGCGCAGACGAGAGCAGTGGTGGCCATTACAGGGTTGCACAGGCGCGGCAGACATAGCACACGCGGCCCTAATGTTAAAGAGGGCCATAACGGACTACAATTCCCAGCAGCCTCTGGGGACTGCCCTTTCACCCACACCACGTGCAGCCAGCCAGCAAATAGAGTTTGCAGCTTCTCCTGTTGGAGAAGGATATAATGTTGCACAGAGACCACGCTAGTCAGTTGGAACTGGGAGAAGGAAGGGGGAGGAAGTGTGTGAGGAGCAAGTGGCTTCTTACACTAGGCCATGTTACCCCCAGGCCCCAGGTAGGCCCCACTCCCCACTAGGTTAGTGGGTAAGTTCAGAGGGAAGGCCCCTTAGGTAGGGACCCTGCCCTTAGGTTAGTGTAAGCCTAGTCAGTGACACAGCTGCAGTGCTGTGTGCTCTGACAAGAAGAGACAGTGTAGCTTTGAGTGCAGCCACAGCAGTTAGTTTGGCAGTTTCAGGAAAGGCCCCTTTCTGTGCAAGGGGGGGTTGCTTTCTACAGTACAGTGTTATGTGATATCACCGGTGCCAGTTGCCCGCGGTGATCGTGGCCTGCGTCTGGGCTCAGACAGGCTCTACTACAAGAGACATTCTGTAGGTGAGACGCTCCACGAGGGAGACACCCCGCGCAGAGGCGTATTCCCGTTCCTGCGTCAGACCCTTTATGAAGAGCTTTACACCCGGGCACGGATGTGTGCCCGGGCAGGTATCTATACGTGCACCAACTATACACACGTGAGCAGCGCTGCCACACATTTGGGGGGGGGTCCAGGACACTGGGACACTGGTGCCGAGCACCCGATTATTGTGGGAACTGTATGGTTGTGTTACTATTGGGCGGAGAGGCGAAGGGCCTTAACCAAGGGGATATTGGTGCCCTTGCACCCAATGTATGTTTTGTTATGCATAGAGCTGTTGATACTCTATAGGATGATACTGTGTGTTATGTTACTGATCCCTATAGTAAACCCTTTTAGCCATAACCTTTGGTGTGGGCTGGTTACTTTATGGATGTTCCTATGTGAGGGTCATTCTACATTCCTAGAATCTCACATAGGTGGAGGCGCGGATTGAAGAAACGTTCCAGAGAAGCACCCCAGGTTCCCATCAGCAGAGGCTCAGGCCTCCTGTGAACCTGCAGGTATACGCACCACACCTGGTAACATATAGGTTCCCCCTCACATTCACTCTATCTGCGATTGGGGGTGGGGGAATAACCGTTATAGTACTTAAAGTGAAGCACTACCTTTTTCCACTTATCAATGCATGTACTGTACTGCAATCGTCATATACGTGCATAACTGATGTAAATAACGCATGTGTAACAGGCTCTATAGTCTCCCCGCTTGCGCACCGCTTCGGTGCAGGTAGGTACAGGTATTGCTGTACAGGACGTGCTGACAGGCGCATGCGCGAGCTGCTGTTTACCTTTTGGGCGATATGTCCTTACTTGCGAGTGTACTTAAAGTGAGTGTCCTTAAACCGGGGTATGCCGGTTCATCAGTTATGCACGTATATGACGATTGCCGTACAGTACATGCATCGATAAGTGGAAAAAGGTAGTGCTTCACTTTAAGTACATTTTCGCTTTACATACTGTACATGCTCCAGACCCATTGTGTACGTTAATACGGGGTATGCCTGTATATATCTTTCCTTGGTAGTCCTGCAGTCCAGACAAAGTCCCACAGGGAAGAACCACGATTTAAAAAAAAGACCTGACATGTCAATCAGATAAAAATCAGTTCTGCCGCACGCTGAAGTACAGAACTTGTATACAGTATAATACACATGTATTTATCTCCCAGCAGCAATACTGCCTACATTTTCATGTTGAGATTTCTACATATTTGCCCTTGTGCTATTTTTGAGTTTGCAAGATATTTATTTGCACATATGTGACATTAAAGATCACAGTAAGTAACAAGGCAATAAATTAAGCTATGGTACATTAACATTAACCTCTGCATGTCCCGCAGAAAGTGGATGCCCTTACAGAACAAACAGGCTAAACTTAGGAAGTTGGACTGAGCTTTTCACTTTAACTCTAAGGTAATAATTGACCAAAAAGGTATTTGGTTTGAATACATTTGTGTCTGTACCAACCTACCATTGACATATGTCAAAGTTTTATAAAAATGCATCCCTGGTTGATTTAAAGCAGGAAATGATACTAAATTAGGCATTGCCACCTTCTATGCCACATAGGATATGTTGTTGGGTAAGCAATGTGAATCACAGCACTCTGATCCCAGTACACACCGGAATGTGTAATTATTAACCAACATACACTTCAGAAGCAACCACTGCTCTCAGTATTAGAGTTTTGTAGTTTTCTATTTCACAGAAATCTTTATTTAAAACATTTTCGCAGGGACGCTTAAAAATGACCACCATTGTGATTTTCAAAAAACTGCTTTATAACACAGCCCTGTTTACTTCAAGTTTGTACTCAAGATTTGCATTCCTTCTTTGGGGAGGTATACTAGAAGTACTACTACTAGCTATAGGCAGGAACCATGTTCATTAAGCTGTGGTAAGCTTTTGTGCACCTTACATCCCATTCAAGTTAACGGGCTGTAAAGTGTCCTATGGCATAGAACCACTTAGTGAATATGGCTCCATGTACTCAAAGGAGGCACACATTGCATTTATTTAAGTAAAGGAGTGGCCTGTATGCTCAAATAATTCACTAGACCAATATTTGCTATTGTAATTTTTATATGTAACACCTCTACCCTCCGCCAATAGAAGACAGGCCACACCAAATTGTCCCAAAGTGTAGGTGATGCTCAGCGGTGGATACGTTACCTCATTTGCCAGGTTCTCGGGGTGCTGGAACCTCGTCATGGGCTGGTATCGCGAGCAATAATAGAATAGGGCGCAGGAACTTTCTTCAACTTTATTGTACAGGGCATAGCAATCCTTAGATCACAACAGGACTGGTTTTCCGTTACAGGGTAGATTCTTGTTAAGGCGTAGACACATGAACCCGGGTTTCCTCAACCATGAGATTTGTAGGCAGGGCAACTCTTTTTTTCTTCCAAGTCTTACCCCTGTTGCTGGGTACAGAGCCAGAGACTTCCCTAATAATTCTCTAGCAACTCCAGGTCTCCTTAATGAGCCCCTGTGTGAAAAACCCACTGATCTACTGTAGCAGGTGACCCGTTCCTGAATGTGTCTATAGGGCCCTTACACTGGGATAGTTTCCCTAACTAGAAAACAAGAAAATACATGTGCTTACCCTTAAGTACAGGACTATTAGCCCTGGAGATCCCCTCCATGTGGGTCTGCTTAAGTTCTGATGATAAAGAGCCAACTCCCTTATATTTATAGACTTTCCTCTTACCCCAGTAGCTGGACAGAATAAGAGAAGACCTAACCTAGCTGAGTCATTGCCTATAGCAGCGGTGCGCAAACTGGGAGGCGTGACCCCCAGGGGGGGAGGGCACGTGGTTTACAGAGGCCATGTGCGCTTCTTGAAGGCACTTCAATTAAGTGCCGGGGGAGCTGCAGGGCCTCTGTAAACCTTTACTTACCGTGGCTCCACATGCGTCACCATGACAACGCGACGTCTGAGGTCATGTGACGTCACGTTTCTATGGCAATGTGCCATCATGACGCCGGAGCCGAGGTAAGTGGAGGTGAGGGGGGGGGGCGCGGGGGTGAGGTGACCGCCGGCAGGGGGGCGCAGGGAAAAAAGTTTGCGCCCCCCTGGCCTATAGGGTAACCCTGCCAGCACATTTTGGAATCCAGGAATGGGCCAATCACCTGTCCATATAACTTGCAACATGAAATTAGTTACATGTGTAACGGTACGAGGCCTACCCAATCTCATATGGGCCCCTATGTGCATAATCTGCCCCCTGTTACATCTCAGTGTAGTGTGGTGCACCTGCTGGCTCACAGGTCTCCCGAGTCTCCCGCTCGTTGGTAGTGGGGATTTCACCATGACAGGCGTATGAGGTAGTGCTGAGTTCTACTCACAGTTGGTACAGCGCCTCCATCCCTTCCAGACCCCCACGATAGCAGGGAGGAGTTGCTGGAAGAGAACTCCTGGGTGCATCTTCTTCCTGAATAACTCCAGTCTCAAGCAAGAAGGGTGTCTTTAGCAAGGTCATCTTTATTTGTATCAGGCATGGCACACTGCCCATCATAGCGGCCGGTACTTAGCCGCACATATTGTAGCTGCACTTCATTAGGAAGGTCCCTCCTGACTCTTTAATCAGCCAGGTATATTTCTGCCACCTCTCCCCTAAGGGAGACTACCAGCTGTGCCAGAGCCCTGGACACAGTGGGGTCTGCTTGTCACTCTCTGCGACTGACACTTGAACTCCGGATCAACACTCTTGAACACTGCAGAAAGGCTATCACTCCTAACTTTAGGAAGTGATGCGGAATATATAGGTTCCGGAAAGACCCACCTCTGAGTCACTAACAGTGGGCACAGAGCATGCTGTCACTTCCTTTGCTACATGTTACACATCACAGGGGTTGAGGGCAAACCTCCATGATGACTTCTGGCATCCTGCCCTCTTAAGAGGAATTACAGCACAGAATGGGAAAGGCATGTAACCCAATTTTACACAGGGCTACACATGCAACCTGCAACATTATACTAGGCCTAGAAAAAGATTTAACCCCTTAAATTCCTGTAGCAACCGGGAACACACAAAGATAAATAAGCATACCCCAAGGGTGCTACATTTAGTTAGAATTCCTTTCTTAAATTTGTAATGATAAACATTTCTTAAATTCTGAAACGCGTTAAAAATGGAAGAGAAAGTGATATATACGATGACGTATTTCACTAAGGCAACTCCAATATAAGTTGCAAAGTAGGGCTACACTTTTAAAATGGCACCAAACTTACCATTATATAGTAGCTTCTAAAGCAGGTTCTCCCTGTACTCGACATTTACTATTATATTGATTGATAATTTCTCTGCCAAACAAGACATACAATACAAATCTAGAAAACTATTTCTTACAGTTGACAGAACACTTTCTTTAAGGTCTTACTTTACCTTTTACCTCCTACATTATCATTGTCTCGGGAGGGAGAACGGAGTTAAATAAAACAAGTTTATTTCGGTCGTAGCTGACAGGAGCAACACATAACATTTTAGGTTAAACGCGCCGAAACAAGGGTTATGGCGGGCGGGGCACCACATTTCTAGGCTTACCCAGGATGTCTAACATGCCGAGTTTCTCTGGTACCCCGCTACAGTAGGGATGCTAGTTGCATCCTAACAAGTTTAAAAGTCCTGCTGGTCTATACAACTGAGCCTCGTTCTGGATCTGTGTGTCTCCAGCAAAAACCTTGGAGTAACACACCAACTGTCTCTAACTGCGAGTCTGGACCTAATCTGACTAACTGTAATCGACAGGGGTTTCCATAGTTTCCCAGCCTCCACAATCATATTTGCCTCATACATTTTGTGGTCAGTCTGGTTAAAATTCTATTTACAAATACTCTGGCATGTATAAATGTATGAAGGACAGAACTGCCTAATCCTGAATGGTAAGGGGTGTGGGTTTAAAAACTAGGACTGCACTGAACTGTTCCAAACATTTGAAGTTAGTTGACAGTTACAGTTTGCTCTCATTTTTACCATTTCCTTCTCTCTCCACTTTGAGGCTTCAACATCAACTTGCCATGGTATTGGACCATACTCTGCATTTGAGTCCTACACTAGAGAGTAAGTAACCTGCCAAGTGTGGTCCTAGGTGTTACACAAGCCAAGAGTTGTATTGGTCCTGCAGAAGTGTAAATTAATTTTAGGTTGTGATACTTATCACATATCCAGGCATGCTGCCAACTTTCCTGGGGCTCAGGACTGATCTAGTCTATACCCGGGCCCAGGGTTGTTGAGCGCGCTGGGGGTTGGTAGGGCGGAGTATGGTGCTGGGGGCCTGTCGAGCTGGGGAGGAGGGGTGCTTATGGACTGTAAAGTGAGGGGGGAAGGGGCTGACGCCTTGTCAATCATGGGGGTACCCACCTGTAGGACACCTTTCAACGTGGGCCCAGCAGAGGAAGGAGTCTAGCAAGTCACGGAAATTGCCATGCCTTCCTGTCTCCCTGGCCACCCTCAGGCACAGGCCCTGAGACCATTGATCCATCTCTCCCTCTCTGTTGGCAGCCCTGTACATATCATGACCTTGAAGAAGAGACCTTGCACCAAAATATTTTTGTCAGGGCCCGGTCTCTGTAATCTTAGAAGTGCCTGATATATTTATTTTAACATTAGAATGTGAAAATCAGTCTATTTAATAGCAGCATATGATGCTTTGTAGTAGAAGCTCATGTAGATTAATACAATTACACAGCCTTAGATATAACATTTTTTGTTTTAGAAAATCTAAATATGGACTGTTTTTAAGATTTGTTTTATTGAGATTTGTTTTTAAAACTACTGCTAATCAAAACCATTGGATAATTTCGCAGGGAAGTCTATGCTTGAAAAGGGGAAGTAAGTACAGTACAAGTTATACATTTTTTGCATGTACTGTGTAGACACTTAGGGCCTCATTCAGAGAGGGTTGATAAAAATTATCGCCAGGGCATTTAAAATTACGTTTTTTTGGGTGTTGCTATCACGGTATTCAGAAAGGCTCGATTACCTGTGATAGCAAAATTCCCAAAATGGGCGAGTTGCTGCCAGCTATAGCATCAACCCTCTGAAAAGGCCTAAACCAGCGATTTATTTCTGCTTCAGAGAGAGCGGCTCTGAGAGAGCCGCCTCTCACAGCTGAAATGTCGCCCGAAAATTATTTATTTAATTATACATTTCTTTAATAGTGTATATGTGCAGGGGGTCTCCGGAGCTGAACCGCGTTGGTTTCAGGTCCAGAGACCCCCTGCTTCCCGAGATACAGGCACCTTTATGGGGTGCCGGTATCTCCTATGCAAGGAAATATCCCGGTCATGTGACGCGGGACATTTCAATGCAGAGGGATACCGGCACCCCATAAAGGTGCCTGTATCTCGGGAAGCAGGGGGTCCCCGGACATAAAACCAGCGTGGTTCAGCTCCGAAGACCCCCTGCACATCTACACTATGAAAGAAATGTATATAATTAAATATTTTAATAAACATCAAGACACGCCCCCCCCCCCTCCGCCCAAACCCATACAGAATAGTAATGGGCAAAATAACTATTATCCAGATATGGATAATAGATTATTTGCCCATTATTAAACACTGCATTGGCATACAAAAATAAAGTAAATAAATACAGTTATACTTACCACAACAGCAGGTCCCTCTTTCCTCCGTAGCAAGAAAGCATATACAGTATACAGTACATAATAAAGACATTCTAATGGCCCCTAACGCCTTAATCACCTTAGCGGTTACTAACCGCTATAGTCATTAAGGGGTTAACCCACCCTGACCCGATACAAACCCGGGAGGCCTAAGCACCCACCCCTGACTGACTATACCCACACTGTACCCATTGAGTAGTATAGTGGTACATCATACCCATATAATAATAATATGGGCATGATAAGCCTCTATAGCACTCAATGGGCACCCTAATTACAATACATTAATACACAAGACACACAATAATAAAACATAACTAAACTCCAAAAAAACACACTTCACTAAAAAAAACAGTAGCCAGCTAATCCAATCAATACAAGCAATAACAACATCAACAATGAATTAATGAAACCATTAACCAATCAAACCAATTAATTCCTAAACCAACTCAAAATGAATAGTAACACTAACCAATCAAAACAATTAATTACTACAACATTAATGAATTTAAACAGTAAAATAGAAAGAAAGAAATTCTAACAATATCTGAAATAACCATAAAACGCATTAGCTAACATAATACAACATTAACTACAAACGAACACCAATCGCAAACATTTTATTACCATTAAGCATGAAAAAACAAACAATCATATCCACATAATAAACTGAAATGAAAAAAAGCAACAGCAATACTAAGCCAGAAATGCCCCCCAAATATTGTCATAATAATGTATTAATCTGTACCCTAAAGTGGTACAGATTAATATATTATCAGTCAATGTGCTTCCCCCAAAAAAATCAAAAAACACATCCAATGAAGAAACCTGTAAAAAGAGACATTTACAAACATTCTATATATTACTTACCATTAGAAGCGATGGCTCTCCGACTCCCGGGGTAACAGGAAGCTCACGTACCTTGAAGCCCGCCAACAGTATCCGATGCTATCCACGATGAAGATCCGGATCAGGTACCCCAATCTTCTTTTTTCTTTCTTTAATCACCTTCTTCAATCTTCATCTGTCACCATTTCTTGATCTTCTTTATCTTCTATCTTCATCTGTCAATCCAAAAAGCCACATGGTAAATCCCAACCGATGTTGTCTCGTCGTCTTCTTGGGCTCAAATGAGGCATCACGGCCTTAAATAGGGCTTGTGACATCACATTTAGCCTCCAAATGGTTAACAGCCACCTGATTAGCTGTTAAAACCATGTTCCACTTTAATTTTTTTTTTTTTACATGACGTCACTTAAAGGGAATGATGCCAGCCAACCAGAATGGCTGTGCTTCATTTGCCTTTAAGATGACTTCACTAAATCCAAGATGGCCGGTGTCACATGGTATTTCAGCCAATCAGAGTGTGGAATTGGTTCCCACGATCTGATTGGCTGACATACCATGTGACACCGGCTTCGTGACGTCATCTTAAAGGCAAATGAAGCACAGCCATTCTGATTGGCTGGCATCATTCCCTTTAAGTGACGTCATGTAAAAAATGGATTTTGACAGTTTCACCAATTTCTAGTTAGATAGTCTTTCTGTCCAGATTCTCACCAGCTTTAGGGGAAGAAGATGTTGCTGCAGGTAGACGGAGGCATGCCACTCTACTTTACAGCTTCTTAGCTCTAGACGGGTGATTCCCAACCTTTTTTGTTTGGAGGAACCCTTGAAGTATTTGGAAAAATCTTGGGGAACCCCTATCTGACTGACACATATAAGGTTCGACAGGGGTAAATCACAAAATTTCACAACTCACGAGCCCCCTCTATTTCCCACCCTCTACCCATGTATTTAAGACCCCTGCCACCCCAATACATCTTAAAAAGACCCCCACAGCCCCAATAAATTTTAAAAAGACCCCTGCCGCCCAATACATTTTAAAAAGACCTCTGTCATCCCCAATACATTTTAAAAAGACCTCTGCCGCTCCAATACATGCATATCACATATTGTATAACACCACAAGTTTCCTCTATCTTCTCCATTCACTACCTCCGTTACAGCAGTATTAGGTAAGTTTATTTAAAACATTTTTTAAGTTTGTTTATGTGAGGCGAAAAATGCCATTGTATATGTTTGTGTGTATGTGAGACATCAGTGTCTGTATGTATAATGGGGATCAGTGTGTGTATAAGGATATCACTATGAATGTGTGAATTTCCAAAGAAAAAGAGGAACAAAGGCACTTCAGATTTTCAAAGGGAGATTTATTGTAGCCAAAATATAAACCGATGTTTCGGCTGTTAGTCAGTGTATCCTTTCTTAAGGATATGGCAGTGTAACTATTTATGTGTGTGAACATGTGTGTGGGGTCACTATGTGTGTGCGTATGGGGCAGAGCACTCACTGTGTGTGTGTGTGTTTTTTTGAGGTATTACTGAGTTTGTCTGAATGTATGGGGGTGTCACTATGAGTATGTATGAGGGTGTTACTGAAGGTATGTATGTGTGTGTGTGTGTGTGTGTGTGTATAAGGTTACGTAATCCCAATGGCATTTTTAATTAGCTCGATGTAGTGGATGCAATGTGTGTATAAATGCTTTTGGGTGTGAAAGGGTGAGTGACCTGAGGATGGGTGTGTTTCATGGTTTAACTGTCTATTATGATCACATGACTGAACCTCCTAACAAATAATAAATGTTAACTTAACCAAAACCATAATGACATGAATGAGTCCCGTAGTGCCTTCTTCTTGGGAAGGTGAAATTGCTAAAACTTGTGTTCCACGCGCCTTTTCCTTCTCCTCTTATCTTAATATGTTATTTTTCATAAGACAAACATTAATTTTCTTGACACTTTAACATTTATATTTTCAGACTATGTTTGTATTCGCATTTTATTTCACTTCTGGGCATGTCTTACTTTGCACTTGTGTTCTTATTCTCTTCCCTTCAAAGACTAACGTTTCTAATGACATAATGACATGACCTTCTGTTTTATTGTTTGTTCTATTTTTACAGTTCTGCGTATTCTTTCAAATTTTTTGTAAGGGGAAAATATGACTTTTTTTCCCCTTTTGTATGTCATTAAGCCTGGAAAATGTTTCACACTTTCACCATGTCATTTAATACCAAACAAATTGAACACAACGTGCCATTTAGCCTTGTCAGTTATGAGTAGAGCATGTCATGACATCACAGAGTACCACCCATTTCATATCTCAACAGCATCATTAACTGTTATGTAACTGAAAACTACCTATTATTCGGGATTACCAGGAAAAACAAGGGGCTGCTCAACACAGGGCAATGTAGTGTCCATCAAAATGATAAACAAACGAGTCCCTATAGAATTTCTATTTAGCTAGGTATTTTATTACTTTCACTTATTTGCCATACTATGAATAATTTATTCATGTACAGGCTTTTACACTAGCAATTATACTGCTGTATAATTATTTTTGTTCTATTCCCCCTTTTTTAATTAGTAGCATTGAGGACCCCCAGCTTCCAGAGATTAAATACTGGTGAAGTTATCGGGTTTAAATCTCTCTCTAGGTTAAACAAAATGGCTGCCAAATCTCAGCCCAACATCATTGGTTGTGGCTTCATATTGGGCAACCATTTATAACTTCTTTAAAATCTAGGACGTAATGCCAGTAACTTCATTGGCAAGTGTCTTGGGATCTAACGTGATACAATGTGCCAAAGCTCTGAAGGGCCCCCAAGATCCAATCCTGTAACGGGGAGTTATTAAGGGGGGATTGGTGCATTAGCCTTTCATATACATCATATATTTTTTTTTGATAGTTTCTTTTTTGGACCTTGCATGAAAGGGAGTTCTGTGGGATGCACAGATCCGTTTTTCATGCAGACCAAAAAGATCATCAGAGAAACTGCCTTATCCGGAGCTTTTTTATACATTTAAGCACTTTTTTCCCCACATTAATTTTTATTAGTATACATATGAAACAGATGAGCAAAACTCAATAGTACATCTTACCGTATTCGGTAGAAGTCAATCAAAAACACTCTCCAGTTTATGTTAATGCACAGTACCTTGTACATTTGGTGTGTTTTAAGATCAATTCTATGTGTCAGTATTAGCCGGTAAACAGTTCAGTGTCTCAACTTAGTGAAAATGTAAACGGTAACATTAACAATCACAATGTATTATTTTTGCTGAATGAGTGTGCACCATGCTAAACAATTTCCTGCTTCTTGGAGTGACAAATTGTAGTTGCGATTCCGAAATTTTTATGAATTTCTCATACTGATTTTTTAACGTATATGTCTAATTTTCCATCCTACTCATATTCTATCATTTTTCTCTGCAACCACTGACTGTAGGAGGGTTAACAGATTTTCCATTACTGCACGATCTGTACCTTAGCTGCTAAAAACATGTGGTTGATGAGTCTTTAAGTATTTTTAGACACTGGACTCCCCTCTGGCCACCATCCGAAAAGCACACAACCAGGGCTCAAAGATAACTCCACCTGGGAGGATTTCTCTAGTGCTTCTAGATTATAGTTTTCTGTAGTGATTCTGTTCCAGAACCTATTTATTCTGTGGCACGTCCACCACACACTGTAAGGTAAATATCCACACAGGTACCACAGAGATTCCAACAGGTGTCCGGCAGGCCAAGGTACATTTTATAGAGGGCGGCTGGCAAATTATACATACAGTACGATAGAATATTTTATAGGATAACTGAATCAAGTTGGAGGATATAGATATTTTCTTAATGTCCAGCCAAATATCCTGCCAGTCCTCAAACTCTATTTCAGCACCAAGATCTGTATGTTATTTTGCGCAGAGAGGACTTGCATCAGTTCCTTAAATTAAATGCAAACCCCTTTATGATGCAAGACACACAATGACACTGCCCCGTCAGGTTCCTATCCAGTGATATACTCCAGAAGAAGCCAACCCAGGAGAAATGCGTAGAGAAACATGGAAACTGTGTTATTGTAGCAGGAGGAAGGTTTCCTTGCGAGCACCCCCAGGACTGCGTGACGTAACCGGAAGTCCAGTGATCGGAAGGGAAATCTCTGCATCAACTGCACAGCTGTGCTACAGACTGGGCAACCATCCAAACCAGGGAGGGAACTCCGATCACGGCACCAATGTGGAGTGCTTCCTGTCCTCCTCGCTTTCCGTACAATGAGCATGCGGATGTGTCTAATTCCCCAGAAAAATTCCTTGCTCCTTTCAGAGAGAGTGAGGGTCTCTGATATGCTTGCAATATTTTGAGAAATGTGAGTACCCATTTCCCATTTCCATTGTTTTAATCCACATATCATCCCAGATTCTATATACTGCACTATTTGTGTTTTTCTTTCTTTTTTTTTTTAACGTGGACCTGTTCTCCCCTTCACCGAAGGCTTCACTCCTACCCAGCGTGCCATTGACATGTTACTTATGACTGATAGAGGATCAGACAATAACCAAGGCTGTGAAAGAGGTGGGACTTACGGGAGAGAGGCCTTTAAAAGGGGTTGGCAGGGCATGTGTGACATCTGCACGAGCCTGAATGACTTCAGGCTCGATCGAGTGTGACTTGGGGTCAGTTGGTTTCTTGCTAAGATAAAGTGGGCATTTACTGGAGGGAGAGCAGTATATCATGCAGGGAGACTCAGAAGATTAACACTGGTAAGCAGCACGGAAGAATGAGCACCATCGGAGGGGACCGTCAACAGTTGCAGATAAATGGCACAGAAGTATTAGCAAAGTACAGGCCTGCTACAGATGCCCTCTTTGGTTCTGTCTTGCTGTCCATGCGGATCCCATGTGGAAGAGGGAGGCAGAACTAGTGAAAGGGGGGCCCCCGGTGATAGGATTGTCACGGGAGACCAGGACTAATACCAGGGATCAATATTGCCAGACAGAAACACAAGAGTTTATAAAATTAATTTATTGGAAAGCAGTAATCCAGAACAATACATATACACAGACAACATACCCGACTGAGGACTACAGGGGTAACCTATAGTCTTAGGTGCAGGGACCTTTCTAGGGAGATTTTCCCTGATCTTCCCTCTGCAACGTCCTTTGATCTGGACTCCAGGCCTGGCACATCACAGGAGTGGACGCTGCAGCTTCCCTTAGTTACAGCAAACTTCTGCAACTCTTCTGGCTCTGAACTGAGCTGAATTGAACTGCTAGGGGTCTCCCTCCCCACCTGTTTATACCCTTAACCCACCATGTTGCAACACGCAGGGCCAGGTGCTGGCTATGTGCCCAGGTCCTGATTGGTGGGTAGAAATGCAACATTAAAAAGCAACATAAACAGAGTTACAGGAAAAGGTCACAGATAGCTCTGCAGCTTTCCAACTGAACATAAAGTTAACCCCTGATCCCTAAAGTACTGGAACAAGGTTTACAAGACAGATACAATGTAGAGAAAGTTCCTGATGCTACCAAACAGACACCCACCCAGTATAATACTTGAATATTTAGAGACTAAGGCCTCGTTCAGGGTGCCGGCTTCAGAGGGGGGCGTGCTTATGTGCGGGTGGACGTTGGATACAAATTGTTTCAACTGAATAGCAGTTGTCAGGGTAGCAGCTGCCCTGTAGCTGAAGTACGGAGTTGACGCTTGCTACATTTTTAATAAACAACCCAAGTCATTTTTTGAAGCTGCAGCAGCGTCACTGGTACTTCGGCAGCCAATTAAATAATTCTTGAAAATGATTTCAACATAGCAACACCGATCCCTAATTTGCCGTCTGTCGCCCCGCCTCCTCCCCGCCTCCTGAAAACTTGAAAAGGTCTGCTGGGGATGATGTGCACACATCGCCCAGCAGACTGACGCTGGCACACGCGAACGCGCGCCCTCCACCTCCTGTCTCTGGCACCCTGAACTCAGCCTAAAGTACCTCCATGAATCCAATAAAGATTCCAAAATTAGGTATAGGGAGACTAGTGTCTAGTGCCACCTGTCAGTATACACAACAGCAATTACTGACACATAATAAATATCTTCCACCTACCATGTGAGAACATCATTAATATCCAATTTGATCAAAACTCAATGTTGTGAAGATCTAGGATAATCCAAGGCGGTCCAATGATGTGCCGCCATAGAAGAAAACAGCAAGGTAGCTGAAGATAAAACGGAGCACTATTCACAAACAGAAAAGATCCAGAAGGGGGTGCCCTCTGGATCTTTTTCTGTTTGTGGATGGTGCTCTGTTTTCTCTTCAACTACCTTACAAGACAGATATACATACATATATAACATAATTCAACTGTATTATTGACAGGTATGGGTAATGCAGGTCGTCACTTTTATTAACAGCTGCCATACTGTATTTACCCCTACTGTCACAAGAATACTTTTTGGGCCCCCCGGGGCAGCGCTGAACCTGCTAAATACTGCTACTTCATACTCTGCAGAACGCAGTGGGCCCCTTAGGCTTTGGTCCCACTGCGTCCGGCGGTGCGCGCGGCCGCATGCACGCTACTTACATCTGATGGTATCCTCCCGAGCCGGTCCCAGTCCCTGCTCCCTGCTCCCTGCTCACTACACGCTGTGACGCGTCAGCCACCAGGGGATGCAAGAGAATTGTAATCCCAAGTGGCGACGCGTCACGTGGTGTGGCTGTGAGCCAATGAGGAGAGAAGGAGGGGTGGCTTCGGGAGGCTTCGGGGAGCGGGGAGGAGAGGGGGGGGAAGCAGCTGCAGCACCAAGGGAGCCCCCTTGCTCCCTCCCACAGACTCTCCTCATAGTCTGTGTCTGCAGATGCACGGGGGGAAGGGGGGGGAGGGAACCCCTGGCGAGGAGGAGGGGGGGCTTTGGGGAGCGGGGAGGTGGGGGAGGGAACCCCCTAGCACACAGTGTGATGGCCCCGCACCCCGACGTCATTACCGTGCCCACCCAACCCGTATTGGCCACGCCCCCCACTCCAGCTCCCGCTCCCTACAGACCGCAGATAGCAATCAAGTGCCTCTCCACGCACCACCTGTCTGCAGTGCGGGCGCATGGACTGGGGCAGCGGGGCCTTAGCCTGAATAGTGCTGGGCCTTGGTGCCTTGCACCAACTGCACCAATGGTAGCTTGGCCCCAGCACCTGGTGATGTAGAAGTAAGAAGTGTTCTTAAATTAAGAACAGTCGTTAATCCAACTTCAAACTGGCCCCTAACATAAACTGTGTATAATTGAATGTGTGTATGTCCACATTGAGCTCAATTAAATACATTAGCATAGACTCACCTCCACTCCCCATGTCAAGTTGTGGAGTTAACATGTCCCATGCCAACAGTATTTTTATGAGGCCAAATCACCAGTTTAGTGCCTGTGCAGTGAGTTTGCACTGTGACTTCATTGTCGTTAGCCAACTCTAAATATGACCCTTATTGTGCCATAAATGGGGATCTAATTGATATTAAGTAAATTATGTTGCTGTCAATAGGTGGATTATAAATGCAGATACAAAGGGCCAGTCACATGTTACTTTCACAGAGCTTAAAGGCGATCTGCAAAGCTAAATATATGCAAAAATAATGTCCGTTATGACCATATATATATATATATATATATATATATATATATATATATATATATTTGGGGGAAAAAAAGGAAGAGAGAGCGCACGCCCATAGCGTAAAATTGTATTTTAATGAGGGGAGGGGGAAAGGGGGGTAAAAAATGCACTCACAAGGGTACAATAAAATCAAGCATTGCGTGATATAATCACCACCATCCGGTACGTGTCTGCAACGTCTTGGGGCAGTCCCAGTCTTGCAGTCTCAGGATCGTACTCCTAAACAGATGTCCAGAGCAGATGGTATTCACTCCTGCAGTATAAGAGTCCTGTAAGATGGCTCCGTGTTGTAGGAGCTTCTGCAGCAGTGCGCATGGATCAGTCCGTTCCAGCGCTCGTTGATGACGTCAGTGTCAATGCGTCTGACGTGATGACGCTCCCTGACGCGTTTCGTCACTCTCGGGTAACTTTCTCAAAGGGTAGTGTGGAGATGGGGGAGGTCCGGTATTATATAGAGAGTCCAGTCATCTCAATTACTTTGATCGTCCCCCCTTCTCAGCTGAAAGTGCTAAGTGCTCCTACATATATGCAAATGCCTTAATTCAAGTTTTAAAAATAAAAAGTATCTAAAAGTACTTAAAGAAGCTTGCTGGATTGGAGATAAACAGTACATACTATGTCACATGAGACATATAGCTCGCCATAAATGAATCCCAAGGGGAACTACCTTCCAAATAATAAAACATCAAAGTCACATTAGATAGATTCATCACAGAAACAATGTTGAATATGATTTTAAGACTAACAAATAGATGGAGGTATATGGATCAAACAATGAACCACATGAAGCTCCCCCCTAAATTCATTCTGGCCAATATTTCATAGATGATATCATTATGATTTGGGATGGGGATAAATCGGTGTTATCTGGTATTTTGGGTTCCTTCAATGACAACTTGTTAGGACTCAAATTCACATTTGAGATTAGCAATCTCTCCACTGTTTTTTTGGATCTGGCTCTTAGTGCAGACACGGACTTGAATATTGTTACCACCACGCATTTCAAGACTGTGTCTGTAAATAGCTATGTTCATGCGTCCAGCAACCATCACAAACAGTGGCTCAACAACATTCCCTTGGGGCAGTTCCACAGAATACGTAGGAACTGCACAAGGGATGTTGATTTCAAGGACCAGTCTGCCATACTTGAAAAGAGGTTTCTTTCCAAGGGGTATGATCCATGTTTGATTTCAGACTCTCTCAGCAAGGTGAGCTCATCGGACAGATCCACCTTATTGAATCAGTCAAAAAACAAGGGTAACAAGGGGATTCGCCTCGGTTACAACACTCCATTAGTTCGGTCAGAGATGGAGGCATCGACATGTAGGTTTATTACAAATTACAATCAGTCCTATAGATCTATCAATAAAATTTTAAATGATCACTGGTCTGTCCTCAAGTGTGACCCATATTTAGGACCCACCTTACCCGATAGAGTGAGGGTGATATATAGGAAAGCTAGAAACATGAAAAGCATTCTAGCTCCTACTAGATTGAGGTCCTCCCCTAGTTCTACTATCACTGCTAAACTTCAAAAGGGTCCATTAGGGAACCACCCATGTGGTCGTAGTCGTTGCATCACCTGTAGGCATCTCCTGAGTCAGGCCCAGGTCTGTTCCTCCACCAGAGGTACCACTCATGCTATTAAAAGTTCAATTAACTGCCTCAGCACATATGTAATATATCTGATCCAATGTGGATGCAATTTAAAATATGTGGGACGCACCACCAGGACACTTGGAACGCGGTTCCTAGAACATAGGAGAAATGTCATTAAGGGTCTTAATAATCATAGTTTATCTAGACATTTCAAAAATTTCCATCAACAAGATCCTAAAACTATGAAAATAATGGGAATTGAGTACATCTCTCCAAGTGTCCTTGGTGGTGACCGGTTTAAAACCCTGTGTAGGCGGGAGACTTTCTGGATCCACCAATTGGGCACTCTCAGCCCGGGTGGACTCAATGAATGTCTCGATGTGAGTACTTTCACGTAATGGTTCCTTGGACGTCTCCTCCTGCTAGATTTCCTCTGCCCTCTGCCATCATCTGTCTGGTTCTCTCCTTGGGGTACATAGATCCCACACAGTCCTTCCCTCCCCCCCCCTTCCCCCCCTCCCTCTTCCCTTCCCCCCCCCCTTCCCACCATTTCCTTTTACCCATTCCTCCCCCTCCCTTCCCATCCCTGATCTTTGCCCCGGTCCCTCCTCCTGCCTCTGAGTAGGGGTCATCACCATCTTTCCAAGAATGTACACACAATATCAATATATATATATATATTTTTTTTTTTCAATATATATGTTTTTAATATACTTATTGTTTCAAACAATTTTTATTAGACATATATATAATTTTTATTGATGTTTTTCACAAATATTGGATATCATTCATGGGTTCTATGGTTAGTTAGATTAATACACATATACACTTTAATGATAATATTATATTTATCTTCCTACATATACTTTTACACATTCTAGGCACTTCTTTCCAGCACATGGAATTAACCCTAGTATTAGATACACATTTAAATAGCAGTTTAATTATTTACTTTCACTGAGCACTTAATAAAATCACGAGGTTATTGAAATGCACTAACAGGTAATGAGAAACACTTTTATATAGTTATATAGTTATATATATATTTTTTTTATATATATTTTTTATATACTGTTTTATCCATATATCCTTACTATTCCTGACAGCTGGCTTTGTCCGTGGCATAGGTATTAAATATGTTTGTTATGTATTTCCTAGTATCTCCTGGTTTACATAGGTCATTGGGATATTTGTCATTTAAGGGGTTAAATAATTATCACGTATAGTGTTTATATATTATATGATTTTTGTGTCATCTATTTGTCATGACCCCTGTGATGTTTTATGTAATATTGGCCAGAATGAATTTAGGGGGGAGCTTCATGTGGTTCATTGTTTGATCCATATACCTCCATCTATTTGTTAGTCTTAAAATCATATTCAACATTGTTTCTGTGATGAATCTATCTAATGTGACTTTGATGTTTTATTATTTGGAAGGTAGTTCCCCTTGGGATTCATTTATAGCGAGCTATATGTCTCATGTGACATAGTATGTACTGTTTATCTCCAATCCAGCAAGCTTCTTTAAGTACTTTTAGATACTTTTTATTTTTAAAACTTGAATTAAGGCATTTGCATATATGTAGGAGCACTTAGCACTTTCAGCTGAGAAGGGGGGACGATCAAAGTAATTGAGATGATTGGACTCTCTATATAATACCGGACCTCCCCCATCTCCACACTACCCTTTGAGAAAGTTACCCGAGAGTGAAGAAACGCGTCAGGGAGCGTCATCACGTCAGACGCATTGACACTGACGTCATCAACGAGCGCTGGAACGGACTGATCCATGCGCACTGCTGCAGAAGCTCCTACAACACGGAGCCATCTTACAGGACTCTTATACTGCAGGAGTGAATACCATCTGCTCTGGACATCTGTTTAGGAGTACGATCCTGAGACTGCAAGACTGGGACTGCCCCAAGACGTTGCAGACACGTACCGGATGGTGGTGATTATATCACGCAATGCTTGATTTTATTGTACCCTTGTGAGTGCATTTTTTACCCTCCTTTCCCCCTCCCCTCATTAAAATACAATTTTACGCTATGGGCGTGCGCTCTCTCTTCCTTTTTTTCCCCTAGATTCACTGTGGACTTGGTTTGACCACACTGAGAGCTGCCGGAGACCCTCCATACCGGAACCCACATCAATACTGGACTTATTTTTGAGGACTGGTTTTTATACTCTTTTTTCTCTGTTTTTGATATTTTATGTTGCATATTTATATTCATATATTTATTGAATTAGTTCATGGTTTATAGTTTGATTGATTTGATTATATATATATATATATATATATATATTTTATACTATATAGTTTATATTGTTTATTTATCATATACTATTATAATTTATTAATTATTAATTATTTTATATAGTTCATGCACTTTATGGTTTTGGCTTAATAGAGGCGCTGCTTTTTTCTTTTTTGTTTGTTATATATATATATTTATTTATTGCAAAGCAATATATACCTGGCATCTGCCTTAAAAAAAAAACCCCCCATATTTTTATTAACCCCTTTGAAGTTATAGTAACCATTAAGGCAGGCATTCAGGCAGGCATTATGGATGCCTTGATGGTCACTAAGGTAGCTAAGGGGTTAATACAAACACCATAACTATCTACAGAGGTTAACATTCCTCCCTGGGGCATCTACCTCCATAAAGACACTCCCATAACCCCACCCCCAACAGATCTATCCCCCCCTCGCCTCCCTGTACAGTACTGGCCACCTCGTTTGCATAATATTAACACTAACTTTGGTTAAAGTTAACGGCAGCCCGAAGCCGGTCACGTCACTATGTCCAGAGAGCAGTTTCTTTGAAGCAATCTGGCTCTGGAAAACGGAGGAAGAGACTATGAAAGAGACGTTCTAATACCTTAAAGTTATATAAACGTTAAAGAGGGAATCTTTGGAGGAGGCGTGGCTAGCAGCCGAACTGTGAAGCACTGCAGCCACAGAGCTCCGTGCTGCAGCAACCAATAGGACATCACAAAAACACACAAAAGTGCGGCGAAAAGGTGCCCCACGGGTGAGGGAGACTCCCCCCGCACCCCGTGAAGTCCCGCGGCGACGATCCGAGTGGGCAGTGAGCGCAGTGATCGGGTGATCAGGCAGGAGCCAGGGGGGGAAGAAGGAGTGGCCATCTTGACTCCGCCACGGAGGAGCGAGCCAAGAGGTGTGCGGCCTCCTCCAGAGAGTGAGTGGCTCGATGGGGGGTCCGGAGGAGGGGGGGGGGGACCCCACGGAAGAAAGCAGAGCCCCCAGGTGGGAGAGACGGGACAGAGAGCAGCACATAACCTCAGGCTAGTCTCAGTGGTGCGGCCGGAGGCTAACTAAAATGGCCGCCATTGGGCTGTAACTGGGTGCTGGGCTTACCTCTCCCGGCCGGCAGTAAAATCAATTAGCCTTCCCTGCTGTCCCCACCAGCCTCCCTGTGCGTCCTCCCACCTGTCTACACTGTCGCTGCGAGGAGGGGGTCTGAGCAGCCTGCTGCCTGGATCAGAGCTGTCTGGCTCCTTGCGTTTCAGCCTGTGTGTGTGCCAAATCCAAGATGGCCACCGCAGGTTGATTTAAAGGCACATCTCCGCCCCAGGAACATAAATAAATAAATAAACACCACAACATAAAAAAATCAGCCTAATCCTAGTCCAGGGGCTGCTGAGGCAGGAGAATAAAAAACAAAAGCAGCTACACATGCCCCGGCCACTAGGCAATGCCCGCATAACCCCTGAAAACCCCAGCATAAATGCAATAAAGTGGCTCGCATGCAGAGGAGCGACACAGCAGACACTGACAAGGTTAAATTACTTTGCCCCATTAAAAATGTTCTAAAGAGGGGTTTCCGGTGACGTCCTCTGGTATGGTGATGTAGGGAAAGAGCTCCGCGGACCCAACAGAATAAAACATAAATATAACGCTCTCCCGCCAACATTCCCCGACCGTATTTTGGCTACCCAGCAAGAGAAACACAGAGAGAATGTCCAAACAACAGAAAAAAGCAGCAAATCAAGGGGTTACCAAGTATTTTTCACCCCCGCAGAAAAGCCCCGAGGACTCTGCAGAAGCCCAAGATGGCACCGGAGCACGCGGCCCACAAAGCAAATCAACACGGCCCAAAGAGACAGCTGCACCGGAGGAACCTGTAATCAGAGCCTACATGGAGGACCTAATGGCGTCCATGCACACGAAATTACAGGCTTCACTCCAAGCGGATCTCAGAGCAGTGGCAGCGGAGCTAAAACAAGACATGCAGGGCCTCACGGAACGCACAACAGGCTTGGAGGGGAAGCTGGCAGAATCACTTGCGTGACAGACCGAGGCCGAGGAGGAAATCGTCCGCCTTGGAGAGGAAATCCAATTGCTAAAAGAGGGCCAAGAGGACCAGGAGAACGGGGACAGGAGGCAGAATTTGCGCATCCGCAATGTCCCTGAAACGGTTATCCCGGGTCAAATCAGACCGTACCTCACGGAACTCTTCACATCTATATGTTCGTCTCTAGAGGAAAAAGATCTCGAAATTGACAGAGCCCACAGAGCCCTGGGCCCGCGATCAGAAGATCCAGGCCGAAGACGTGACATAATAGTCAGAATGCACAGCTACACGACGAAAGAGAAGATCATCATAGCATGCATAAGCTCCTCATCAATTACCTTCCAAGAAGAGGCCATACAGATTTTTAACGATCTATCTCGCATCACGGTCAACCGGAGAAAGGAGATGAAGCCCCTCACTGTGTTTCTCCGTGAAAATGAGGTGAAATACAGGTGGGGCTTCCCATTTAAACTTACCGCAAATAATGGAGGCAAGTTTCTCACCATCCGACAGCCGGAGGATATGCTCCCTTTCGCCCGAGCGCTGGGCCTATCTCCCCCAGCTGCATGGCTGCCTAACTCAACCCAGACAGCCACGCGAGGAGGAGACACAGATGGCGGCCCTGCAGACACCACAAAAAGAGCGGTGCATCAACGCTCCACCAGAAATAAATGAGCTAGCAGCAAACTGAACTCCGACACCCGGTCCCCACACTGATTGACTCACCTTTGGATTGCGACGACAGCGGAGCAGGAGGGGATGGTACCTCGGATGGGGCACACCAGCCCTGGATGTCCTGCATCTTGCGGCTTCCTCAGCAACAGACCGTCACCACGGCCTTCCAGGCCCAGAGGTTCTGCAATCGGCTGGCAGCACAATACCCCTACTGGACGGCGGGTTAAGCGAGCAAAGAGGGCCCAGAAAGGGAATGGGACCCCACACCCGATTAAGGAATCCTCAAACTGTGAGTACACCAACCCCCCCCCCCCTTCCCTCCCCTACGGAAGGAGGCCGCATAACAGAGACCCCACAGACTAGAGGGTTGAGCCTGGCGGCTGTTGTGGTATAAATACCCCGGGACCGGGACACAGTTTGGAGAACGGGATCGGTTCTCTTTCCCTTCCCACGTCAGCACATAAGTTAACACTGACATCCCTGTTTGCCCACTTCCCCGCTGTTGTTACCACCGAGTATTATTTGTTGAAGTTGATAAGATGTTAATGTGATATTGGGACTGTTTTCTCATGTTCTCTAATATTTCATAAGTGTTCTACCAGTGAGGATAAGTGCCAAGATCCAATCCGCAGGGAAACGCTTAGAAGAGCCGATATCTAAGCTAAATACATAAGGGACATAGATCCCATAACAGATGATACGTATCCCTCCCCCCCCCTGGTTTCCCCCTTCCTCACCCCCCCTTCACCCTCCTCCCTTTCCCCCTTCCCCCCTTCATTACTTCCCCCATTTACCCCCCCCCCTCCCCGATGGATTACCTAAACTGAGAGAAGCTTACACCATGCTACCAAATAACACCACATGTAGCAAACATAATTGCATCTCCCACTGTTCTCCCTCCCCCCTATCATCCCCCCATCCCCCCCTCTCCTTCCCCATCCCCCCCTCCTTCCCCCCCCACCCCTCATTCCCCCTTCCCCCCCCCCTCCTTCCCCCTCCCCCACCCCTCCTTCCCCCTCCCCCCCCCCCCGGCCCACACTCCCCTTCTTCCCCCCCCCCCCCACATCATCCCTGAAAGGACCAGGAGACTGCTGCTACACCTCTCTATGCATCACATCACAAACACTCCATAAGGGTGACCTCAACGACGCTAACTGAGAGGAGGAGGGCCCACACGAAACTGGAGGGCAGGTCTTAAACAAGAGTAAACGTGTAGTAGTGGTACAAATAACAATGGTTGATGACTGTTAAAATGCCTATATATGTAAAAAGATGCACTGCTTATAGTGTAACATATGCTCACCATGTCTTAAGGTACCAGTGACTAGAGTAAACATATATGCACCCCGTCCCGCTCCCCCCTTCCCATTCCCTCCCTCCCCCCTTCCCATTCCCCCCCCTTCCCTCCCCCCCTCCCCCTACCCTTTTCTCCTCCTCTTCCCCCACCTCCCTCTCCCCCTCCCGTCTCAAGAGCTGCCCAAATTAATTAGCAATGTATTCCCGACGGGTTTCTTCTCATCATTTAACAGTAAAAAGCGCGGACTAGCTATTCTACTCAGACAATTTTACCAAAACGACTTCAGATCCAGAGGGTAGATTTCTAATGGTATATGGCTCGCTCGCGGGTACGATGATCGCCCTGGTCAACATCTATGCGCCAAATGAAAATCAAACAGAATTCCTAAAAACAGTACTAGAGAAGATTGATCCTAACTACCTATCCTCTTTGATTATAGGTGGGGACTTTAATATGGTGATAAACTCCACTGAGGACAGAGTCTCAACTCTGAATCGCTCACAAAGCGCATCCTCCCAGAAAATGGAGAGACAATTTAAAGCAATTATTAGGGACTACTTCTTAATGGACATTTGGTGAATCCGACACCAGGGCCAAAGAGACTACACATTTTACTCGGCGCCACACCAATCATACTCTCGTATAGACTATTTTTTTGCTACCAAAAATGTTCTCGAAGCCTCCACCAATTCGGAAGTAGGCCCCATTACGTGGTCAGATCATGCCCCTATCACAATCACTCTGTCAACTCCATTTCAAAAATTGACCTCCTACACTTGGAAGCTGAACGACTCCCTACTGAACCACCTGGCAGTAGAAAAAGAAATTAAAGCAGCTCTTAGGGAGTACTTTGCTCTCAATGCAGGCACAGTCGACTCACCGGCGGTTTTGTGGGAAGCCCATAAGGCAGCAATCAGAGGAACTTTTATATCAATTGCATCCCACAGAAAGAAGGTCAAGGTAAAACTAATAACGGATCTGACAAATAAAATTACAAAGCTGGAACAGCAGCATAAAGCCAACCCCTCAAAAAAAATCTACACAACCTTGACCGCATCCAGAAATGAGTTAAAACAGTCCCAAATGGAAGATGTGGAAAAAACCCTCACATGGACTAACCAGAAATATTATGACAAGGGCAACAAGGCCGACAGACTTTTAGCTAGCAAACTTAGAGGTATACAGAAACGCTCCCAGATCACTGCGATAAAGAGTGGATCGGGGGAATTAATCTATAATTAACAGAAAATAGCGGAAGAATTTACCGCATTCTATACCAAATTATATAACCTTAGGGCCGAGGGAGGGAAGGCGGGGATACCCACCTCGGAACCCATTAGTAATTACCTATCGGATTGCGTCCCACCCACATTGACAGAGGAGGAAAATCTGATCCTGCAAAGATCACCCAAGAAGGGTTGGCGGCCGCAATAAAAACATTAAAAATCTCGAAAGCCCCTGGCCCCGATGGCTTCTCCAATGGCTATTATAAAAGGTTCTCCCCGATAATGTCTAAGCACCTGCTTTGTTTATTTAACTCATTCATGGGGGGTAACCCAATCCCCACATCAATGACGCAGGCCAACCTAGCCATAATCCACAAAGAGGGTAGGGACCCATTGCTCTGTAGGAGTTACCGACCAATCTCTCTACTAAACAATGATCTTAAGCTTTACAGCAAAATCCTGGCAAATAGACTGAATCCGATATTACCGAGATTAATAAACAACGACCAGGTGGGGTTTGTCTCAGGCAGACAAGCCTCAGATAACACCCGCAAAATTATCGATATCGTTGATCATGCCCACCTCACAGCTACCAAAGCGGTTTTGTTAAGCTTAGATGCAGAGAAGGCATTCGACAGAATCGATTGGCTATTTCTTGACAAAACAATGCAGAAATTCGGCTTCAAAGAGGAATACCTAGAGGGGGTCCGAGCGCTATACCGCAGCCCAACTGCGGTGGTGAAACTCCCGGGCGGATACGCTAAGAAATTCAGTATAACAAATGGAACAAGACATGGTTGCCCCCTATCTGCCCTCCTGTTTGCCTTAACAATTGAACCTTTGGCGTCTAGAATACGAGACAACATAAATATACAGGGGGTACAGATTGGCGGAAAAAACTATAAAGTCTTGTTATTCGCAGATGATGTTATCCTAACGTTAACACAACCCCAGATCTCTCTCCCCAATCTCCACAAGGAATTAAGAGAATTTGGTAAAATATCAGGTTATAAAATCAATAGTGACAAATCAGAAGCCCTCAACCTAAATTTATCAGAGCCAGAGATGCAGACATTGAAACAAAACTTTAATTATAAGTGGAGCCCTTCATACATCAAATACCTGGGAGTACATGTATCAAAGAACTACGGCTCTCTCTACCAAAATAACTACCCAAACCTCTTTAAGAAAATTAAAAAAGACCTGGATAATTGGGAAAACTACCAGATCTCATGGATCGGGAGGATGATCTCAGTAAAAATGAATATACTCCCTAGATTACTATACTTCTTCCAGACACTCCCGATCCATATTCCTGGCTCTGAACTAAAAACTATCCAGAACAAAATTTTTCAATTTATCTGGCAAGGGAAGAGACCCAGGGTATCTAGGTCGGTTCTTATGGCGCCCAGGGCAAAAGGAGGATTGGGGGTCCCAGACATAGCTAAATATTATCAGGCAGCCCAATTAAGACAGGCGGTCATGTGGAACTCGGACCCAGACCAGCTCTGTTGGCTAGCAATTGAATTTCAATACTCCAGAACGCCTTCTCTGCCAGCTTATCTTTGGTGCGGTAACAGGGGCACTGATACGGCGCCTAGATTTGAACTGGGAGCGATGAGACACACTTGGGATATATGGACAAAAACTAAAATTAAATACCAGCTCTCCTCCCTCAGTTCACAGCTAACCCCACTATTCAACAATCCAAAATTCCCTCCAGGATGCGAGACTAAACAATTCGACATATTCAAATCATTGGGGGTCAGGGTGATCGCGGATCTGCTGAGCGACGGACAGTTCCTGAGTCTCCAAGAATTACGCACCAAATTGAAGGTACCTCACCTAGATACATTCAAATTTCTCCAAATTCGACACTTCCTACAAAAAATGTCCCCATCGTTGAAATTTCCCCCTCCCACAAAATTCGAGAAACTGTGCCAGGACGGAGCACATCAAAAAGGTCTAATAACGCAAATATATGCTGGCATGGAGAATCCGGCTAATCCAATCGCACACGACTATATGCTCAAGCGGGCAGTGGAATTGAACATAGTTATAGACAGGGAGGACTGGGAAGACATGTGGGACGCAGCCTCAGGAACATCCATATGTACCACGGTGAAGGAGAATGTTCACAAAATAATGTATCACTGGTATCTTACCCCAGTGAGACTTAAGCAAATCTACACTCTGGCATCGGACCTATGCTGGAGAGGCTGTGGACATAGAGGGGACATGGCCCATATCTGGTGGCTATGTCCAGAGATTCAAAAATACTGGTTTATAATCCAAGATTTAATAAAAGAGATCACAGGTCTCACAATCCCTATGGATCCACTGACCTTCATACTGGGCAGACCGATAGAGGAGATCGATCGCCCAGTATGGAAATTAATCTCCTTTATTCTGACAGCAGCAAGATGCTCGGTAGCATACTCCTGGAAGAAGACAGCGCCCCCAACAAAGCACCAGGTGAAAAATAGACTCAATGAGGTAATGAGGATGTAAAAACTTACGGCTTTTCTAAAACGATCTACCGAAGGGTTTTATAAAATCTGGGAACACTGGATAATTCACTAGAAAGACTCAGAATAGAATCCCTTGCACCATAACAGAAACAGTAAAGGGTTGGAGGAGATTAGAAGCGGAGCGGCCGGACGAGGGGAGGGATGACCACTCTCTCCCCCCCACCTCCTCCCCATCCCTTCTCTCTCTCACCATACTTTTTCTCTCTTTCTCCACACCTCATGGACCATAAAGTGGCCCTGAGTGTGCTTTCTCCCCCCCCCCCCCTAACCGAACAAGGAAAACCTATTTGTATTAGGCCAGAAATGTAATGTAACCCAATGTATGTATAAATGAATATGCCTAATAAAAACCGTTTGGAAAAAAAAAAAGTTAACGGCAGCCCATCCGAGCAATAAAACAGGCCTTACTGCACATTTTGGGAGCTTTGAATATCCCCCGTTAGCACTTAATGATGTGATAACTCAGTTAGCGCATCGTTATGTAAACAACAGAGTTCTGTGGGTCTGGGCCAAAGAATACATTTCATTTTGTTGTGGAATCTGAACTCTCTCCGATTCTAACAAAATCATGTCTTCATAAATTCCAAAAAGCTTTGTGTGGCGTGGTGTCGTTTTCCACTTCTGTGCTTCTTTTTTTAAATTCAAGTTGGAAATGTTTGTACAATTTACTAACAATAAGTAAAGCAGTTACACGTACAGTAACCTAAAGATAACCTATTTTTTAATAAATAAAATGTTGGCCAGGTGTGTCTTCTTTTATTGGTGCAATAAGAAATGAACTATATGTGAACTATGAATTATTACATTATACATGATCTCATTTTTTACCCCACTGGGCTAATATGAAAATGATACATTCATATAGTTCAACATAGCCTTTAAAGATCACACAAGAATCGATATGCCATTTTCATTTCAACCCAGTTCAAATGACGTTCAGAGAAAAAATGTGAGTCACAAATAATTTGATGTTTTAATTGTGTTACTGGTGTCATTTTGCTTTTGCTTTTCTGTGCTGCGATGCTCCTGAATAGATCATTGGAGGTATCTCTCAGTATGTTGATAGCCTATGCATATAGCACAATCTGGACGGGCTATAAACCACTCTTAAAACTTGCAGTCAACATACAATACCGTAATGGCACCCAAAATACACTGACCTATATTCACTAAGCGGTGCTAATCCAAAAGCCATATCCCGACGCCAGAAGACATGTTATGGCTCTTCCAAGTTTTGCAGCTCTGGTTAGTAAATATGGTCCGTTAATGGCCAACACAAAAAAATGGATTTCTGAGGTATCAGAAACTACTGTAATTTATAACCAGATATATAGGGTCATATTTACTAAGCAGTGCTATGCCATAAAATACCTTTCAGCGTCAGAAGGCACTTTATGGCCATTGAAATAAATGGGTTGCAAGGTGTCCTATGGCCTTAGAGGGTGTCATACGGTATAGCTTTGTAAACATGGCCCATAATGCACTAACACAAAGTTTAAAGTACACAGATGAATAAAGAGTGGCACTCCAATGATCTCTCTCAAAAGAAGTGGGTTTATTAAGCAGTGATCGACGTTTCAGTCCGCTTGTGAACCTTTATCAAGATAACAAGCATACAAAAGAGTGAGCGCTATATACCTTCTCAGAACGCCAATTAAAAAAAGGGCACCAAGTCTCCTAACAAGACTCATACAAAACAGAATAGTCAGAAAGGGTCATAAATTGATACATATATGGGCAAAAAGGTGTTAAAGTAATAACATAAAATAACTAATTATGAATACATGAAACAATGTAGATAATAAATAACATAGATGTGACAGGGAACATAAACACTATCCTGATATTCAATATACATAATAAACACTATCAGAAGGTATAAAACCTAAACAAAGAAAATAAATAAACAGTAATGTAATTACAGAGGTGGAAAAGAAGATCAGTGAGTAGAGCAATAACCACTACTAGGCATGCACATTATAATGAAAATGACTTAATAGAAGTGCTAGAGCATATAAATAGGCTACGGGGGAATGCCTTGTCACGTATAGTATGTAATCACTACAGCATCCTCCTTATTTGGTTTAAAAAAAAGACACATAGCAAACGGATTGAGAAACATCGAAGTGTCTGCTGTATATAACACAGTAAAGATCAATAAGCATCAGAACGTACCCGCCATACATTATGGTTTCCATATACTAGACACCTCACTGCGATCTTCATATACAGAATATAGCTTAACATGTCAAATATACACTAGGTAATAATGTAGCGTAGATCACATACATATTATAGCCAATAAAGCATAAATGATAGAAAATGTGCACAATGTTATTACAGTGATCGCTGATGTTCAATTCGCATAAATATCCATGATCATACGTAGAATGGATGTATGCGTCTGATACAAACCCTTAAAGGTCTAGAGCAAAAAAACCTCACATGTATAGACTTAAACAGTTAGAGATTGATACTATATATATCCAGAAAGAGTTATATATGCCTATTTAAGCAACATTAACAGTGTGGTATATCGATATGGATCTAAAACGGGAATGCCTTAAGTCACATGTCAATAATAATATATTCAATAAAACGGGAATGCCTTAAGTCACTGGCCACGTAGTTGTGACCAGTGTAGGGATATGTAAACTGATGAAAACCCGAAAGGTGTACAGTATATCAACACTTACAGTACGAGGACCCCCAGGGGCCTAGCGTGACAGCATCACCAGAAATTACCTCAAATCTCGGGGTTCACTGCTAACATTGTCAGATATTATAGAAATAATGCATACATGGGGACAAGGCTTAAGATGGCTGGGGACATTCCTCCCCGGACATCAGAGAGTAAGGATAAGCTCTGGGGGACCCTTGGTTCAGATAAGCTAATAAAAAAAAAAACTAAAAGCAGGGAAGTTATAACATGAATAAGTGCTTTTCAAATAAATAGCTAACTAAAGCTGAAACTTTAACAGGCTTTTGAAATGCTTGGAAAATAAATGTGAAACATACATACCCTCATGCCCTTACACGGCTGCTTCTTCCCCGTGCCTGAAATATTATTTATTTTAGATCTTGACTCTGTTAGTCTTTTGGTTTTGAATTGCGTTGCTATTTTTCCTTCTTTTAATCATGACACACTGTTTGTACTTCACTTCACACGTCTTATTCAAACTTTAATTTTCTGTGGGGAACAAAGATGATTTTTCTTTTGTAAAAAGATACATTAAATATTGTGTAAAATTGATATGTGCTGACAAGCGTTTGATGTCATTATTTCTTTAAACAATGCCTTTCAGTGCTTGTTGTGCATCATGCTGGCTCTTTTTTGTTGTTGTCTAGGATACCAGGACATCGCTCTAGCTGCTGCTGGCTATTTAGTATTCTTATTTTAGTGGACAGGCCATAAAATAGGAAACAAAATTGTTTCTAAATTGATTTTTTATTTCTCTGCATAATCATGTGGTATTCATTATGACTGAAAGCTTTGTATCAATATTAAAGATTGCCCTATAAGGAAATAAAATAAGAAATTATATTGCCTTTTCAAGTAGTAAACACCAACACAACTAGAAGTATAATACAGCTTTTTGATTGGCTAAAGTGTTAATTCTGGGGAGGTAATAAACATGTGCCCTGTGCTATACAATCAGGTTGAAGTGTGTAATATATTAATATATACATGTACAGTATTAAATATATATATATATTTTTACTGGGTCCGGTGAAATTATTATCTTGGACATCATTGTCCTCTGCTTTTAACCATTTGCTTAATGATGACGTCATAACTTCTTTCCACAAAAGAAGTGACTGAAAATTTGCGTCTACAGTAGACACACTTACTTGACCGTAACTAAATGATTATTATGTTAATAGAAACACTTACCCACTAAAATTAAAATGTGATGTTAACCCAGTTTTAGTCATTTTAATAGCGTAGTGTTCATTTCTATGGACGTTTGTATTGTATTTTATACGTTTGTGATAATGAGATGCAAAAGAGGCATATCCACTAAGGTGTGTTAAGAATAAATAGATAAATAGAGCCTGACCAATTGGGGGAGGGGAAGCATGACCCTTGACCCGAGGGGCCATGGAGTGATGCGTGGGGGGGGGGGGGGGGGGGAGGGAGGTCTAGGTTAGATAAGTTGCTGTTGCTTTGTGACCACTCTCATCCTCTGACCACCTCCCCATAAGGTTCTGCCCAAAGGTTCTCTCCTATCACTTGTTACAGGATTCCCCTGCATCAGCAACGCGATCGGCTCGAAGAGGAGGTCGGGGAATGCAGCCTTGGCAACAGGGAGGATCACCCAGGCAGTGTAGGAGGAGACCACAAAGCCTCTTGAGGAGCTGAGGGCTGAACAGCACAGAGATAGATGGCTTTATTAACTCAGATCTCTCCCAGACTCTGCACCTCATCAGAGGTTGGTGTAGAAGTAATTACAGTTCTCAGCAGATCCCCTGAAGTAATTGGGTGGAGGAGAGGTGATGAGGAGCATTGGGCCCTCCAGCGGTCCACCCCTGGACCACCTCAGCCCTGGAGGTAGTGGGTGCTCCAAAAACACTGTACCAGCACAGAGGCCTGTCCGTGAAGGGAGAGGGGGGGAAACTAGGCCCCTGCAGCCCATGTGAGAGAAGCTGAATTGGGCCCCAAGAAGCATGCCCAAATCGGGGCAGCAGGGCCCTGGGAACTACAGCTCCCAGCAACCCCCAGAAGTTAAAGGATTCCAGTAGGCCCCAGGAAGTGGCTGGTACCATTAGGCCCCAGACTGGGTGATGGTTCATCAGGCTCCAGCAGGACAGGGGCATCAACAGGCCCCAGGAGGGGAAAGGGTTCAGTAGTCTCAAAACGGGAAGGGGCCAGGTGCAAAGTCAGGCATGACAGGCCCCTGGTAAGGTCCCTCCCCTGGAGTTGGGTGAGATCCATCACTAGGGAGTGGCGCAGTGCGAGCAGGGCCCCCAAGGACTGAGCGAAGGGAGGAACGTAGTGTGCAGTATCCACTTGAAAACACCACACTGGATATGCAAGTAAAGTGAAACTTCTGATAGTCATCCGTGAAATATATTCACGTCCTGACAGGGAAAGAAAGGCTTCTGTTCCTTTAGAATCGTGTTCTTCAATCCAGAAGAAGAGATGAGCGAAAGGGGGAAGGAATGAGCACTGCAAAAGTATAGACCGGGCTGGAAGCAGTTAAAAAATATATAAAACGGTATAAGTGGGGTGTCTGCGCTCCCCCATCCAAATGGAGGTATTAGGAGGATCTCTGACCCTTCCATCCAAGTCTGGGTATAAGTGGATTCTCCTCCCCCCCCATTCCTTTTTAGTATAAATGGGGCTCTTACCCCCCCCATCCCATCCCAATGTGGGAAAACGGAAGCACTTGCCCTGTCCCAATCTCATCTCAGTATAAGTAGGGTCTCTACCTCCTCCCCCCCAATGGGCATATAAGTGGGGTCTCTTCCCTGTCCCACCATTCCCAAAAGGGGTATAAGTTGGGCCTCTGCCCCCTCCCCATCCCAGTGGGGGTGCAAGTGGGGTCTCTTCCCCCTAAACTCCCAAGGGGGTATATATGGGGTCTCTGCCCCTTCACCCCCATCCCAAAGGGGGTATAAATGGGTCCTCTGTCCCCCATCCCAATGGGACACAAGTGGGTTCTCTCCCATCCTAGTAGGGATGGGGGGATAATAAATATTGCTGGAGGAGGGGGGGGGGGGGAGCACAGGTGCAAGGGCCCTCCCCTTACCCCAAGCTGTTCATGTCACAGCACCAACCTGACTTCAGACTACTTCCTGGGGGCACTGGTGGGCTCCTGCACCTCCGCCTCAGTCCCCCAAGGCACAAATCAACTCAAATCGCTCTGCACGCGCTAAATGTGACACCTCCCTCACCTCTACCCAGAGACAGTATTACCATCCAGCCCACACGAGCTTTTGCTGCTGCCACAGCTGAAGCCAGCCACCCACATGAGAGCAGAACTCAGCCGCACTCCAGACTAAACTTTCCTGGAAGGGCATGGACTGACTTCCCGCCCCTGCACAGTATTTAAATAACCTTCCCCCCATTACCACCTGACCCAGAGAAGTGGGAGCGGAATCCAACCCAACAGAGGGGAAAAGGGGTGAGTCTAGCCCTGGCGATCATGGGCCCTGTCACCTAAGGGGATCAAGGCTACTAAATGTTGGTCAAATCTTTAGAAACATGTGGTGGTCACTATTAAAGTAATATCTATAGTTATGTGTTATAACATGTGAAAATGAACCAATATATTCACTGTCAACAATGGGACAAGTACGTGCGTAAGTGCTAACCTTAGAAGATCCTGTTCATTCAGTGGTCAAAGTGACTTAAAATTAGTAGTTGTATGGTGCCTAATTTAAAATAGATCTCTATTTAATACACATTGGGGCAAAGTTCTTTGGACTGTGCTTTACAAATAGGAAGGGGACGACGACTTTATAATAATAATAAAGAGTTTATAAATGAAAAGAAATACATTTGTGTGGTTGTGACAAAAAAGCGATGGTACTCTACACCCTTAATACTAATACACTAACTACTTTGTTCACTTATCATAAAATCTAAATGCAAATCAATACAAGATGGAATGGCTCTGATTCACTGAAAAATAAGATATAAGTAAATATAAACTTCATGTGAGTTTTCTTTCAAATATGTGGCATGTAAGTACAGAAGCTGCTTTAGCCTGAGGTCATTCGCAGGGCACATAGCTTTGTACTTGTGCCAGCCTGAAACCTTTCACTTTACCTCTGTTATTGCTCCTGGATTTTATTACCAAACGGCTCCTCTGTCTATTAACATATACACAAATTATGTTTCACAAGATGTTTTGCAACATTCTGAATTGTAAAAAAATAAAAAAACGTAACTTTTTAAGCTTTTGATAGTATATATCCTATATCCAGGAAGTTGTGCAATGACGACAAAGAATGAAGACATCGGACACTCCTTACCAAGTATAATCATCTTATGTTAACATAATCAAATAATGCAGACACATGAACACCTGCAAATTAGTTGTACAGTGGTTTGGTTTTGGAACTGATATATAAGCCTCTTGGTTATGAATAACTGGCACAAGTTTGGCACCATTTCCTTATTGTGTGGTGTGATCACTGTATACTGTGTCATGAGCGGTCCTTTTAGTAGGAAGTACAATAGTGAATCATAATGCTTCAGAAGCACCAGTTTGGGTGTGAACTATATTAGGAAGAGCAGGAGCAATGTAATCATAGTAATCTTTACTAAGATGGATTGTGTAAAGCTTATTTTTATTATTCATTTGCTGCCTATGCACTATTCTTTTGGCCTTTATACTAAATATGTGCTGATTGAAAATAATCTTACTTAATTAAGGCTGCTGTCCTGCTCGAGGAGTGATCAACTCATAACCCCATCCTAAGGATCCTGTATGTGTGGACAGTGCATTTCTGGGTAAACTAATGAGATCAACAGAACTGGAAGCAGAAGTGAAATGACAACTTAACCTCTCTGGTACACTCTGGGGTTTGTGATAATACATCTCAACCTCATTACAACGCGGATCCGCTTATAACGCAATGCAAGCGCGGCTCCCAATTTCCGTATTTAGGAATACTTTACAACACGATTATTGGTATCTTAAATACTTTATTGTACAATTCATACAATTGCACATTATTTCTAACGCGATCCGCTTATAATGCGATGTGATACTTTGAACCCCAAGCACAGCGTTATAAGGGGGTTGAGCTGTACTTAACTTATTTACATACACTTAAAATAAAGATAATGATATCACGTTCAGTGAGCCATGAGGTTGCATAGCGTTGTAGCAGCAGAATGCCATTCTGTCATACAGTCAGGGCCGCTTTATACATTAGGCCGACTACGCATAGTGCCTAGGGCCTACGAACCTTTTAGGACCTACAATATTTTACTTGAAAAAATACCTAAACAAAAAAAAAATCACAAAATAAGAGAAAACAGCAATTTTTTATTTAAAATGCCTTCGAAGTATTGATACCATTAAATATCGAAACAAAAGTATCGATGCCAAATATCGCTAGTATCGAAAGAAACAAGCAAACGATGAAATTAGCATAAAAATGAGTAACAATATCGGACACACAGGCTTCTAGAAATAAGAAGTGCCTAGGGCCTACGAAGGTCTTAAAAACAGCCCTGCATACAGTAGATGCAGGTAGAGAGGGACTGTTATCAAAAATACAGATTACTTTCATAATCTAATAATATTCATTGTTAATGCAAAAGTTTGTATACATACTCTCTGCATACCTAAACTGGAATTATTTTACTTTGAATTCCAACGATTTTTATGAATGGAGTAGAAAAAGCCATGTTAGTACAGTTGCGATAGTGCAGAATAAGTGAATACTTGAGTAATAGGTGATACCTTTGGACTAACAATTGTTAGTCCAAATAAAAAGGTATCACCTATAACTCAAGTTCTCACTTACGCAACAATTTTTATGGAACATTATCTATTTGTTTAAGTTAAGTTTTATTACAGACCCCAGAGTGTACTATACAGGGTAGTTTCCTCATTTTGTTCTATACTGGTTGAAAAGAACACCAGCAAGATACAGTATTGTACTTCTGTGGTACAATATGAACACTAAGAGATACACAGACAAAGTCAGACTCAGATAAGTTAAAAACTAAGGATGTCACGTTTGCAAAGTCTGCGCTTAAGTCGAGCTTTGAGTTAAGCAGTTTGTGAATTCGATTTTCGCGATGAACTCCGAGTCAAGGTTCTGAGCACATTTTTGGAACTGAGCGGATTGTGAGCTACAACCCAGAAAGGCTCATCCTCAGATTCATTTATTTCGGTTGTTATTTTTTCAAATTCAAAACCAAAAAAAAAAATCGAGCTTTGGTGAAACCAAAACACGAAAAAAAACTTCTGAACCAAAACCGCAACCTACAGTAAACTAAAATACGAAAAAAATGTTTAGAACCAAAACACCAGTGACAGTGCCCATACTTAATTAAAGCCCAAGAATGGCTGTGATACAACAAATCAGTTTAGCATAACCACCATATCTGCTCCAATAATAAAGGATTTCCAAAGTTTATGCAATTATTTTAAACAATTACTGTCATATGAAATGTTTGTACAAAAAAAATCAAGAAACAAGGAATGTGTCTTTGGTGTTGTTTTATTGTTTTTTCATTTTTGTACTCACATTCATCATAACCATATTGTGCCTGTTTCTTAGGTTGCTTCTAGCCAGAGCCTAAACAGAGCAATCAGATCAGTATGAGTAGTCAAAAAGGACCAACAGCTTCCAGAGCATGGGGTTCTGGCTCAGTATGGCTCAGAGTATCACAAATTGCTTAAAGCTGTAGTTCAAGATGTCGTTTAAATATGTGCATCAATACAGTCCACACACTGACAAGTGATTAGCTAAGATGCTGATCGATCCGTTCTCCTGTAATCGATCGCTGAAATTCGGCTTGGGGTTCACTAAATGCATCTTGGGTACTCTTCTGCTGCACTGCAGCCAAAGTTCTGTGAGGAAGATCATGTGACCAGGCGGGCACCAGATTCAATTGGTTCACTGCAAGAGAGGGCAGGGCTCAAAAAGGTGAAGCTGTTTCTGAAGAGGAAGGGGATGTGACTTTGTACATGGTTGCTATAGGAACTAAATGCTTGTTACATTAGAATACATTAAACATGTCTTTAAAATAGTTTTTTTTTTTTTTTTTTTTAAATGCTACAAGTATTTTCTCATAGTACAGAACTGATTTAATGGGGGGAAAAAAACAAAAAAAAAACACATGTACTGTAGGATATTGCTTGAACTGCAGCTATAAAGCAGTAAACGCAATCTCTGAAAGGAAAGAAGTGAAATATGCTAGTCTTTGGGCCGTATTCAATTGTCTAAAGGCAATATTTTTGTCCTACAGTACCATCACTGTTCAATAAAGAAAGCAGGTGAAGGTGAAACTACATTGCAAGTGTAGCCCTTGTTACCTCGTGACTAGAAGGGACTACCGGTACTGCGTTACCTGTTGGCTAACAGAAGGCCTAAGCCTCCACCACTGGGAGCCTGGGGTGTCACTTGTCTGCCAGACCCTACCTTCCCCTTCTCTGTCCTGCTTCCAACTGCCGCCTCGCACTCTAAGCGCCCCAAATGTATCTTTTTCCTAACTGCCAAGGTTGCTGCAGCCCTATTGGCTGTGCTGCCCACATGGGTATATCTCCCAGAGCACTCTGGGGAGTGTAGTTCCTCTGCGGAGCAAAACCTAAATTAGCCGCTTCTACCACAATAGTACTGCGCGTGCGGACCACTCGGTAATGCCGCCGCAACTCTGGACTCTCTTGCGTATATGCACGATCCTCCAATGCACATGCACGGCATATCTACAATGGCGGCGACTTGCCTGGGCATCCGTTGCGGAGCTCCGGAGCTCCCTCTGCCTATCGCCACACGCAGCCACATCCTCCGCTGAAGCTGCTGATCGCTACAGTAGCCTTCTGCCCCCTTTCCTACCGGCACGGAGGTAAGGGGCACGGCTACACAAGCATCAGTGAAGAAATGTTTGCCGATATTATTATTAGCAAATGAGTGTGATTCTCATCACAATCATTAGCTTTGCTCATTTTCACCGGTACAGAGAGCTCATAATACCTATTTGGCCGTCTACGTATATCATGTGCTAGGAATATGTAACATAGTAAACCAAATTTCCTGCTTTGCTCAAGCCTTGATGCATTGATGCTCCATGATGAAGACTCTGATTTGAGAGCCAGAAGGTTGGTAATCTCATTGACAGTCAATATATGAAATGGGGAACACAATATTTTCTATGGGAAACATCTGTACGTGTAGGCTGCACAAAATAGAGAGAAAAAACAATGAGTTAGATTTTCCCAAGCGAGATACAAAGTAGAGCTCTACTCACAGATTTCTTAATGCAGTGTCTTCCATTTATTTAAAGAGCAGTGGAGAGTGCAACCTTTCAGTTCCCATATGGAACTTTCATCAGTTAATCTCATTGACCACTTAGGCCCTCTTACCCCCCTCATCCCCCCCAAAAAACAACACTCTTTTTGCATGATTTAAGTAAGGGCTTTGGAATTTCCCCCTTTTTAGACCAAGATAGAAGTACGCCCACATTAGACAATATGTTAACCACTGATTAGTCACACTGGCAATAGGCCTAATACAAGTCTACTTACCCACCACTTGAATAATAAAAGCTACTTTGGTATTGCAAGGTACTGCCCCACTAAAATCTAAGGAATGCAAGGGGGTAACA